>NW_024059975.1:0-246093 GCF_016432855.1 Salvelinus namaycush
GATATACAGAATACCTCTCTCTTCATTCAGCCCACTAGGTGATGTACAGAATACCTCCTCTATTCAGCCCACTAGGTGATGTACAGAATACCTCCTCTATTCAGCCCACTAGGTGATGTACAGAATACCTCTCTCTTTCAGCCCACTAGTGTGTACAGCATACCTCTCTCTATTCAGCCCACTAGGTGATGTACAGAATACCTCTCTCTATTCAGCCCACTAGGTGATGTACAGAATACCTCTCTCTATTCAGCCCACTAGGTGATATACAGAATACCTCCCTCTATTCAGCCCACTAGGTGATGTACAGAATACCTCCTCTTTCAGCCACTAGGTGATGTACAGAATACCTCTCTTCATTCAGCCCACTAGGTGATGTACAGAATACCTCTCTCATTCAGCCCACTAGGTGATGTACAGAATACCTCCTCTATCAGCCCACTAGGTGATGTACAGAATACCTCTCTCATTCAGCCCTAGGTGATGTACAGAATACCTCTCTCATTCAGCCACTAGGTGATGTACAGAATACCTCTCTCTTTTCAGCCCACTAGGTGATGTACAGAATACCTCTCTTCTTCAGCCCACTAGGTGATGTACAGAATACCTCTCTCTATTCAGCCCACTAGGTGATGTACAGAATACCTCCCTCTATTCAGCCCACTAGGTGATGTACAGAATACCTCTCTCTATTCAGCCCACTAGGTGATGTACAGAATACATCTCTCTATTCAGCCCACTAGGTGATATACAGAATACTCTCTTCATTCAGCCCACTAGGTGATGTACAGAATACCTCCTCTATTCAGCCCACTAGGTGATGTACAGAATACCTCCCTCTATTCAGCCCACTAGGTGATGTACAGAATACTCTCTTTCATTCAGCCCACTAGGTGATGTACAGAATACCTCTCTCTATTCAGCCCACTAGTATGTACAGAATACCTCTCTCTATTCAGCCCACTAGGTGATGTACAGAATACCTCTCTCTATTCAGTCCCACTAGGTGATGTTACAGAATACCTCTCTCTATTCAGCCCACTAGGTGATGTACAGAATACCTCTCTCTATTCAGCCCACTAGGTGATGTACAGAATACCTCTCTTCATTCAGGCCACTAGGTGATGTACAGAATACCTCTCTCTATTCAGCCCACTAGGTGATGTACAGAATACCTCTCTTCATTCAGCCCACTAGGTGATGTACAGAATACCTCTCTCTATTCAGCCCACTAGGTGATGTACAGAATACCTCCCTCTATTCAGCCCACTAGGTGATGTACAGAATACCTCTCTCTATTCAGCCCACTAGGTGATGTACAGAATACCTCTCTCTATTCAGCCCACTAGGTGATGTACAGAATACCTCTCTTCATTCAGCCCACTAGGTGATGTACAGAATACCTCTCTTCATTCAGCCCACTAGGTGAGGTACAGAATACCTCTCTCTATTCAGCCCACTAGGTGATGTACAGAATACCTCCCTCTATTCAGCCCACTAGATGATGTACAGAATACCTCTCTCTATTCAGCCCACTAGGTGATGTACAGAATACCTCTCTCTATTCAGCCCACTAGGTGATGTACAGAATACCTCTCTCTATTCAGCCCACTAGGTGATGTACAGAATACCTCTCTCTATTCAGCCCACTAGGTGATGTACAGAATACCTCTCTCTATTCAGCCCACTAGGTGATGTACAGAATACCTCTCTCTATTCAGCCCACTAGGTTATGTACAGAATACCTCTCTTCATTCAGCCCACTAGGTGAGGTACAGAATACCTCTCTCTATTCAGCCCACTAGGTGATGTACAGAATACCTCCCTCTATTCAGCCCACTAGGTGATGTACAGAATACCTCTCTCTATTCAGCCCACTAGGTGATGTACAGAATACCTCTCTCTATTCAGCCCACTAGGTGATGTACAGAATACCTCTCTCTATTCAGCCCACTAGGTGATGTACAGAATACCTCTCTCTATTCAGCCCACTAGGTGATGTACAGAATACCTCTCTCTATTCAGCCCACTAGGGGATGTACAGAATACCTCTCTTCATTCAGCCCACTAGGTGATGTACAGAATACCTCTCTCTATTCAGCCCACTAGGTGATATACAGAATACCTCTCTCTTCATTCAGCCCACTAGGTGATGTACAGAATACCTCCCTCTATTCAGCCCACTAGGTGATGTACAGAATACCTCTCTCTATTCAGCCCACTAGGTGATGTACAGAATACCTCCCTCTATTCAGCCCACTAGGTGATGTACAGAATACCTCTCTCTATTCAGCCCACTAGGTGATGTACAGAAAACCTCTCTCTATTCAGCCCACTAGGTGATATACAGAATACCTCTCTCTTCATTCAGCCCACTAGGTGATGTACAGAATACCTCCCTCTATTCAGCCCACTAGGTGATGTACAGAATACCTCTCTCTTCATTCAGCCCACTAGGTGATGTACAGAATACCTCTCTTCATTCAGCCCACTAGGTGATGTACAGAATACCTCTCTCTATTAAGCCCACTAGGTGATGTACAGAATACCTCTCTCTTCATTCAGCCCACTAGGTGATGTACAGAATACCTCTCTTCATTCAGCCCACTAGGTGATGTACAGTATACCTCTCTCTATTCAGCCCACTAGGTTATGTACAGAATACCTCTCTTCATTCAGCCCACTAGGTGAGGTACAGAATACCTCTCTCTATTCAGCCCACTAGGTGATGTACAGAATACCTCCCTCTATTCAGCCCACTAGGTGATGTACAGAATACCTCTCTCTATTCAGCCCACTAGGTGATGTACAGAATACCTCTCTCTATTCAGCCCACTAGGTGATGTACAGAATACCTCTCTCTATTCAGCCCACTAGGTGATGTACAGAATACCTCTCTCTATTCAGCCCACTAGGTGATGTACAGAATACCTCTCTCTATTCAGCCCACTAGGGGATGTACAGAATACCTCTCTTCATTCAGCCCACTAGGTGATGTACAGAATACCTCTCTCTATTCAGCCCACTAGGTGATATACAGAATACCTCTCTCTTCATTCAGCCCACTAGGTGATGTACAGAATACCTCCCTCTATTCAGCCCACTAGGTGATGTACAGAATACCTCTCTCTATTCAGCCCACTAGGTGATGTACAGAATACCTCCCTCTATTCAGCCCACTAGGTGATGTACAGAATACCTCTCTCTATTCAGCCCACTAGGTGATGTACAGAATACCTCTCTCTATTCAGCCCACTAGGTGATATACAGAATACCTCTCTCTTCATTCAGCCCACTAGGTGATGTACAGAATACCTCCCTCTATTCAGCCCACTAGGTGATGTACAGAATACCTGTCTCTTCATTCAGCCCACTAGGTGATGTACAGAATACCTCTCTTCATTCAGCCCACTAGGTGATGTACAGAATACCTCTCTCTATTCAGCCCACTAGGTGATGTACAGAATACCTCTCTCTTCATTCAGCCCACTAGGTGATGTACAGAATACCTCTCTTCATTCAGCCCACTAGGTGATGTACAGAATACCTCCCTCTATTCAGCCCACTAGGTGATGTACAGAATACCTCTCTCTATTCAGCCCACTAGGTGAGGTACAGAATACCTCTCTTCATTCAGCCCACTAGGTGATGTACAGAATACCTCTCTCTATTCAGCCCACTAGGTGATGTACAGAATACCTCTCTCTATTCAGCCCACTAGGTGATGTACAGAATACCTCTCTATATTCAGCCCACTAGGTGATGTACAGAATACCTCTCTCTATTCAGCCCACTAGGTGATGTACAGAATACCTCTCTCTATTCAGCCCACTAGGTGATGTACAGAATACCTCTCTCTATTCAGCCCACTAGGTGATGTACAGAATACCTCTCTCTATTCAGCCCACTAGGTGATGTACAGAATACCTCTCTCTATTCAGCCCACTAGGTGATGTACAGAATACCTCTCTCTATTCAGCCCACTAGGTGATGTACAGAATACCTCCCTCTATTCAGCCCACTAGGTGATGTACAGAATACCTCTCTTCATTCAGCCCACTAGGTGATGTACAGAATACCTCTCTTCATTCAGCCCACTAGGTGATGTACAGAATACCTCTCTCTATTCAGCCCACTAGGTGATGTACAGAATACCTCCTTCTATTCAGCCCACTAGGTGATGTACAGAATACCTCTCTCTATTCAGCCCACTAGGTGATGTACAGAATACCTCTCTTCATTCAGCCCACTAGGTGATGTACAGAATACCTCTCTCTATTCAGCCCACTAGGTGATGTACAGAATACCTCTCTTCATTCAGCCCACTAGGTGAGGTACAGAATACCTCTCTCTATTCAGCCCACTAGGTGATGTACAGAATACCTCCCTCTATTCAGCCCACTAGGTGATGTACAGAATACCTCTCTCTATTCAGCCCACTAGGTGATGTATAGAATACCTCTCTCTATTCAGCCCACTAGGTGATGTACAGAATACCTCTCTCTATTCAGCCCACTAGGTGATGTACAGAATATCTCTCTCTATTCAGCCCACTAGGTGATGTACAGAATACCTCTCTCTATTCAGCCCACTAGGGGATGTACAGAATACCTCTCTTCATTCAGCCCACTAGGTGATGTACAGAATACCTCTCTCTATTCAGCCCACTAGGTGATATACAGAATACCTCTCTCTTCATTCAGCCCACTAGGTGATGTACAGAATACCTCCCTCTATTCAGCCCACTAGGTGATGTACAGAATACCTCTCTCTATTCAGCCCACTAGGTGATGTACAGAATACCTCCCTCTATTCAGCCCACTAGGTGATGTACAGAATACCTCTCTCTATTCAGCCCACTGGGTGATGTACAGAATACCTCTCTCTATTCAGCCCACTAGGTGATATACAGAATACCTCTCTCTTCATTCAGCCCACTAGGTGATGTACAGAATACCTCCCTCTATTCAGCCACTAGGTGATGTACAGAATACCTTTCTCTTCATTCAGCCCACTAGGTGATGTACAGAATACCTCTCTTCATTCAGCCCACTAGGTGATGTACAGAATACCTCTCTCTATTCAGCCCACTAGGTGATGTACAGAATACCTCTCTATATTCAGCCCACTAGGTGATGTACAGAATACCTCTCTCTATTCAGCCCACTAGGTGATGTACAGAATACCTCTCTCTATTCAGCCCACTAGGTGATGTACAGAATACCTCTCTCTATTCAGCCCACTAGGTGATGTACAGAATACCTCCCTCTATTCAGCCCACTAGGTGATGTACAGAATACCTCTCTCTATTCAGCCCACTGGGTGATGTACAGAATACCTCTCTCTATTCAGCCCACTAGGTGATATACAGAATACCTCTCTCTTCATTCAGCCCACTAGGTGATGTACAGAATACCTCCCTCTATTCAGCCCACTAGGTGATGTACAGAATACCTTTCTCTTCATTCAGCCCACTAGGTGATGTACAGAATACCTCTCTTCATTCAGCCCACTAGGTGATGTACAGAATACCTCTCTCTATTCAGCCCACTAGGTGATGTACAGAATACCTCTCTATATTCAGCCCACTAGGTGATGTACAGAATACCTCTCTCTATTCAGCCCACTAGGTGATGTACAGAATACCTCTCTCTATTCAGCCCACTAGGTGATGTACAGAATACCTCTCTCTATTCAGCCCACTAGGTGATGTACAGAATACCTCTCTCTATTCAGCCCACTAGGTGATGTACAGAATACCTCTCTCTATTCAGCCCACTAGGTGATGTACAGAATACCTCTCTCTATTCAGCCCACTAAGTGATGTACAGAATTCCTCCCTCTATTCAGCCCACTAGGTGATGTACAGAATACCTCTCTCTATTCAGCCCACTAGGTGATGTACAGAATACCTCTCTCTATTCAGCCCACTAGGTGATGTACAGAATATCTCTCTCTATTCAGCCCACTAGGTGATGTACAGAATACCTCCCTCTATTCAGTCCTCCAGATACACACACACACACACCCCTGTGAGTAAGGTAGAATATTAATGGGGGTAATCTCTGGTGTACATCTCAGAGGGAGGGAGATGCTGTGAGGAATACCACCAGGTAGTTTGGTTCTCCAGGGGCTTCTGCAGCTGTGTTAACACCCACATGTTGTCTCAGAGTTGACTAGCATGCATAGCATCCGTAGCATACATAAAGTCTATAGAAACACTACATAGATCTAGCTATAAGCTTATGACATACTGTATTTAAAAATGATTTCTGAAACATACATCATGTCTTTGTAAACTGCATATACCAGTAGATGCTTCACAGGTCATCTACTGTATTCTCTAAACATATATGTTACTGTATAAAGGCTGTATAGAGTGGATCCTCGTTGACTCATCTTCAGACTACAGCTTTACGTCGGAATTGTCACAGAGCGTTTAAAGCCTGGCTAGTTCTGAAATGATGTACACACAAGTGTTGTATTTGGTCCAACAGCCAATCGGGATCCTAATAAACTAAACCAAACCACATTCATCCTTTAAGTTGTAGTTGCAGGTACAAAAAAAGATAAATAAAAGATAGATACTAGCACACTATTGAATGCTCCTGAAGTTTATTGATGGTCTTCACAAGTCATCTGGAAAGAGAGAGAGAGAGAGAGAGAGAGAGAGAGAGAGAGAGAGAGAGAGAGAGAGAGAGAGAGAGAGAGAGAGAGAGAGAGAGAGAGAGAGAGAGAGAGAGAGAGAGAGAGAGAGAGAGAGAGAGAGAGAGAGAGAGAGAGAGAGAGAGAGAGAGAGAGAGAGAGAGAGAGAGAGAGAGAGAGAGAGAGAGAGAGAGAGAGAGAGAGAGAGAGAGAGAGAGAGAGAGGCTGGGTTGTATTTATTAGGGAATACCATAGACTTTTTGTTACAGAAAATGAAAGACAGGCGTTTCCCATTGGACAAGTGAAGGTAGTCCCTCCTTGTTCCAGTCTGTTTTCTTCCTTTTGGTGCGTAATAAATACAACCCTGGTAGATCACAAAGGCCTCGGTTTGTCCAGCTGGGACTCCAGCATGCGGCTATCATCCGCGGTCGCGTGTCACATCTGCCAGTTTGGGGGATGATTCATGATAAAGGGTAAGAGGCAACTCTGTGTTCCCTGCCAGACCTGGGTTCAAATACTGTTCTAAATCATTTTACTTACTTTATCTGTGCCCAATTGAGCTTGGCTGGTGAAATGGGACCAGTAGAAAAGTCCCAGAACTGCAAACCCTGTGCGAAACCACTCCAGCAATCGCTCAAAGTATTTGAACCCAGGTCTGATGCTCGGAGCGCTGTGCTGCTAGTGGATGTGTGTTCTTTCTGAACCATGACTAGTTGGTGCTGTCAGAGGAGATTTTAGATGAGGAGGCTGTGTGTGTGTGTGTGTGTGTGTGTGTGTGTGTGTGTGTGTGTGTGTGTGTGTGTGTGTGTGTGTGTGTGTGTGTGTGTGTGTGTGTGTGTGTGTGTGTGTGTGTGTGTGTGTGTGTGTGTGTGTGTGTGTGTGCCACAGCGGGCCTAGTGAAGCTCACAACAGGAGACCAGGATGAGTGATCGGCCCACTGCCATCGCCACCAATTAAACAGTGGCTCCATTCACCTTGGACGGACGTGTGTGTGTGCATGTGTGTGTGGTCCTGTAATGTCCACACTGACAGTGACACTGCCCTAACAAATAGTGCTTAGCCCTAACAAATAGCTGCCTGCCTGTCTGTCTGTCACCCCTGGGGGAGTAGGGAGAACAGCTGTAAAGCATTAGGAGGATGGGACATCACCTGCCGTGTTCCTAATGGCACCCTACCCCCTACATATAGTGAACTACTTTTAACTAGCAGCAGAGCACTAAATAGGGAATAAAGTCCCATTTGGGATGCAGAAAACTTCAACAGGGACACAACATTAACAATTAGTCATTGGTGTTGATCTGATTGGACTAGGTCATGATCATTTGATCTGATTGGACTAGGTCATGATCATTTGATCTGATTGGACTAGGTCACGATCATTTGACCTGACTGGACAAGGTCATGATAATTTGATCTGATTGGACTAGGTCAGGATAATTTGACCTGACTGGACAAGGTCATGATAATTTGATCTGATTGGACTAGGTCAGGATAATTTGATCTGATTGGACTAGGTCAAATAATATAAATGATTTGATATCACAGACGCAGCCTTTTACCTCGCTCTCTCCCTCTCCCTCTACCTCCTTCTCTATCTTTAGCTCCACTCCCTTTCCTGTTCCATCTCCCATTTTCCTCTCCCACCTTCTCTCCCTCCCTCTCTTGCTTCTTCCATCTCCCCTGTCCCTTCCCACCTCCTCCCCGTCTGCAGATTTCAACAGAGAAAAGAGGAGCTCGTTGGAGTATGAACAAAACACCAGAGGGTGCCAAAGCTTTTTCTGTTTGAAGTGTGATGACCACCACTCTGCTTGAAGTGTGATGACCACCACTCTGCTTGAAGTGTGATGACCACCACTCTGCTTGACGTGTGATGACCACCACTCTGCTTCAAGTGTGATGACCACCACTCTGCTTGACGTGTGATGACCACCACTCTGCTTGAAGTGTGATGACCACCACTCTGCTTGATGTGTGATGACCACCACTCTGCTTGAAGTGTGATGACCACCACTCTGCTTGAAGTGTGATGACCACCACTCTGCTTGAAGTGTGATGACCACCACTCTGCTTGAAGTGTGATGACCACCACTCTGCTTGAAGTATGATGACCACCACTCTGTTTAAAGTTTAACCTCTCTGGGATATGTGGGACGCTAACGTCCCACTTGGCCAAAGCCAATAAAAGTGCAGAGCGCCAAATTCAAATAAATTACTATAAAAATCTAACTTTCATTAAATCACACATGAAAGATACCAAATTAAAGCTACATTTGTTGTGAATCCAGCCAACATGTCAGAATTCAAATAGGCTTTTCGGCGAAAGCAAAGGATGCTATTATCTGAGGATAGCAACAGAGTAAACAAAGAGAGAGAAGCATATTTCAACCCTGCAGGCGCGACACAAAACGCAGAAATAAAAATATAATTCATGCCTTACCTTTGACGAGCTTCTGTTGTTGGCACTCCAATATGTCCCATAAACATCACAAATGGTCCTTTTGTTCGATTCATTCCGTCGATATATATCCAAAATGTCAATTTATTTGACCACCACTCTGCTTGAAGTGTGATGACCACCACTCTGCTTCAAGTGTGATGACCACCACTCTGTTGGAAGTGTGATGACCACCACTCTGCTTGAAGTGTGATGACCACCACTCTGCTTGAAGTGTGATGACCACCACTCTGCTTGAAGTGTGATGACCACCACTCTGCTTGAAGTGTGATGACCACCACTCTGCTTCAAGTGTGATGACCACCACTCTGCTTCAAGTGTGATGACCACCACTCTGCTTCAAGTGTGATGACCACCACTCTGTTGGAAGTGTGATGACCACCACTCTGTTGGAAGTTTGATGACCACCACTCTGCTTGACGTGTGATGACCACCACTCTGTTTGAAGTGTGATGACCACCACTCTGTTTGAAGTGTGGTGACCACCACTCTGCTTGAAGTGTGATGACCACCACTCTGCTGGAAGTGTGATGACCACCACTCTGTTGGAAGTGTGATGACCACCACTCTGCTTGAAGTGTGATGACCACCACTCTGTTTGAAGTGTGATGACCACCACTCTGCTTGACGTGTGATGACCACCACTCTGTTGGAAGTGTGATGACCACCACTCTGCTTGAAGTGTGATGACCACCACTCTGCTTGAAGTGTGATGACCACCACTCTGTTGGAAGTGTGATGACCACCACTCTGCTTGACGTGTGATGACCACCACTCTGCTTGACGTGTGATGACCACCACTCTGCTTGACGTGTGATGACCACCACTCTGTTGGAAGTGTGATGACCACCACTCTGCTTGACGTGTGATGACCACCACTCTGTTGGAAGTGTGATGACCACCACTCTGTTGGAAGTGTGATGACCACCACTCTGCTTGACGTGTGATGACCACCACTCTGTTGGAAGTGTGATGACCACCACTCTGTTGGAAGTGTGATGACCACCACTCTGTTGGAAGTGTGATGACCACCACTCTGCTTGACGTGTGATGACCACCACTCTGCTTGACGTGTGATGACCACCACTCTGCTTGACGTGTGATGACCACCACTCTGCTTGACGTGTGATGACCACCACTCTGCTTGAAGTGTGATGACCACCACTCTGCTTGACGTGTGATGACCACCACTCTGCTTGACGTGTGATGACCACCACTCTGCTTGACGTGTGATGACCACCACTCTGCTTGACGTGTGATGACCACCACTCTGCTTGAAGTGTGATGACCACCACTCTGCTTGAAGTGTGATGACCACCACTCTGCTTGAAGTGTGATGACCACCACTCTGCTTGACGTGTGATGACCACCACTCTGCTTGACGTGTGATGACCACCACTCTGCTTGACGTGTGATGACCACCACTCTGCTTGACGTGTGATGACCACCACTCTGCTTGAAGTGTGATGACCACCACTCTGCTTGACGTGTGATGACCACCACTCTGCTTGACGTGTGATGACCACCACTCTATTTGAAGTGTGATGACCACCACTCTATTTGAAGTGTGATGACCACCACTCTTCTCTGCCTTTAATTCCCAGTGTTACATATAAAGGTAATTTCCAATGAGCGCTCCATAAGAAAACCCTGATGAGGTTTGCTTTAATCATATAATCATTCAAACTCATTTAGAGGAAGAGGATCATTTGGAAAGTAATTAAATGAAGTTACTATGTCCAGTGGTGTAAAGTACTTAAGTAAAAATACTTTAAATACTGCTTAAGTAGTTGTTTTGGGTATCTGTACTTTAGTATTTATATGTGTGACAACTTTTACTTTTACTTCACTACATTCCTAAAGACAATATGTAATTTTTACATCCCTGACACCCAAAATGTATTTTTGAACGCTTAGCAGGACAGGAAAATGGTCCAATTCAAGCACTTATCAAGAGAACATCCCTGGTTATCCCTACTGCCTCTGATCTGGTGGACTCATTAACACAAATGCTTAATTTGTCCATGATGTCTGAGTGTTGGAGTGTGCCCCTGGCTATACTAAAATTAAAATAAATAAGAAAATCGTGCCATCTAGGTTGCTTAATATAAAGAATTTGAAATGATTTATACTTTTACTTTGATTCTTAAGTATATTGTAGCAATTACATTTACTTTTGATACTTAAGTATATTTAAAACCAAATACGTTTAGACTTTTACTCAAGTAGTATTTTACTGGGTGAGTCATTTTCTATTAAGTTATCTTTACTTTTACTCAATTATGACAATTGGGTAATTTTTCCACCACTGACTATGTCAGAACATGTTGATACAATGTTGTTACTAGTTTAAGTACAGCATTACTCCACAGCTATAAGAGTAACTTAATGTTAAGTGTTACCTCAATGCATTTAATTAAAACTAGGCTTAATATATTTAATATGTGACTTTTCTACCCAGAAAGCAACACAGGCAACTGTGAAGCTGTTGTGAACGCATGTTACCATCATAGAATTATAGGATCTCTATGGTAACCATCCACCTCCCTGACTAAGCAAATGCCCTCCATATGGAAGTGAGAAATACCGCTGAGGACACACACACACACACACACACACACACACACACACACACACACACACACACACACACACACACACACACACACACACACACACACACACACACACACACACACACACACACACACACACACAGTGAGATACCACTGTGGACACTCTTAGCTATATGGGTTTGCTGTATGTGCTCGCGCCTCCCTTTCACAGCTCAGGTTTTAGTGATATTGGACAAGAGCCCAAAAATAGTTGAATGAAACAGACCTGGGTTTAAATAATATTTGAAATCATTCAAACACATATCTGGGCTTGATTAAGCTTGCCTGGCACAATGGCACCAATAGGGAAGTCACAAAACTGCAAACCCCTTCCAGCTGGCACTCTTAGCAAGGTAAAGCAAGCGCTGAAACTAGTTGAAAGATTTTGAATATATTTTATTCCACATGTGGAATGAAAATCCTGTCGTCTCATCTGAGCCCCTGGCAGCAGGAGGAATGTTATTTTTGATTCACTGTGCAAGCAGGTAGAAGCAGAGAGCTGAAGACGTGAGCATGCTTAATGAAACTTGTTTCCACACACGTGCTACTGCTCTGGCCGAGCCTGTGACTGCCATGGTCTTGGGAGAACAACTTTGGTAACACTTTACTTCAAATATGCAGGTGTCATGTGTTATCGGCCCTGCGATAGACTGGCGTCCTGTCCAAGGGGTGTACTTGTACATCAAGCTGCGTCAGGCTACAAAAACCGGAGATAGAATAGTGTCCTGTCCAGGGGTTCTAAGGCACTGCATCTCAGTGCTAGAGGAGTCACTACAGACACCCTGGTTCGAATCCAGGCTGTATCACAACCGCCGTGATTGGGAGTCCCATAGGGCGGCGCACAATTGGCCCAGCGTCGTCCGGGTTTGGCCGGTGTAATAATGTGATCTGATTGGACTAGGTCATGATAATTTGATCTGATTGAACTAGGTCATGATTGAGGCCAGTGGTGATTTTAAAGCAGTTACAGTCTAATGGCTGTGATGGAAGAAAACTGAGGATGGATCAACAACATTGTAGTTACTCCACAATACTAACCTAAATGACAGAGTGAAAAAAAGGAAGCCTGTACAGATCACAAATATTCCAAAACATGCATCCTGTTTGCAGTAAGGCACATAAGTAGTAGTGCATAAAATGTGGCAAAGCAATTCACTTTTATCCTGAATACAAAGTATTATGTTTGGGGCACTTCCAATACAACACATTACTGAGGACCACTTTCCATATTTTCAAGCATAGTGATGTCTGCATCATGTTATGGGTACGTTTGTAATCGTTAAGGACTGGGGAGTTTTTCAGGATAAAAATTGTACGGAGTGGAGGTAAGCATAGGCAAAATCCTAAAGCAAAACCTGGTTCAGTCTGCCTTCCAACAAACACAGGGAGTTGAATTCACCTTTCAGCAGGACAATAACCTAAAACACAAGGCCAAATCTACCCAGGAGTGTCTTACCAAGAAGACAGTGAATGTTCCTGAGTGGCCGAGTTACAGTTTTGACTTAAATCTACTTGAACATCTACGGCAAGACTTGAAAATGGTTGTCTAGCAACGATCAACAACAAATCTATTGGTCCATCCTCAATTTTTCTTCTATCACAGCCATTAAACTCTGTAACTGTTTTTAGTCACCATTGGCCTCATCGTGAAATCCCTGAGTGGTTTCCATCCTCTCCGGCAACTGAGTTAGGAAGGACACCTGTATCTATGTAGTGACTGGGTGTAATGATAAACCATCCAAAGTGTAATTAATAACTTCACCATGCTCAAAGGGATATTCAATCTCTGCTTTTTAATTTTTTAACAATCTAGGTGCCCTTCTTTGCAAGGCATTGGAAAACCTGCATGGTCTTTGTGGTTTAATCTAAGGGACCTTACAGATAATTGTATGTGTGGGGAACAGAGATGAGGTAGTCATTAAAACATCTTGTTAAACACTATTATTGCACACGGAGTCCATGCAACTTATTATGTGACTTGTACATTTTACTCTTGAACATATTTAGGCTTGCCATAACAAAGGGGTTGAATACATATTGACTCAGCTATTAATTTTTTATGAATTTGTAAAAATTACTGAAAACATAATTCCACTTTGACATTATGGGATATTGTGTGTAGGCCAGTGACCCCAGAAAACCGAAATTTACTCAATGTTGGCTGTAACACTACAAAATGTGGAAAAAGTCAAAGGATGTGATTACTGTTTGAAGGCTCCATGATACAGCAGCTGTAACCCTACTGTCTGAAGGCTCCATGATACAGCAGCTGTAACACTACTGTCTGAAGGCTCCATGATACAGCAGCTGTAACACTACTGTATGAAGGCTCCATGATACAGCAGCTGTAACACTACTGTCTGAAGGCTCCATGATACAGCAGCTGTAACACTACTGTCTGAAGGCTCCATGATACAGCAACCTTGATATTTAGGACATACTGTATCTGTAGTTCATTCACTCATCAGCTGTTTGTCCCTCTATAAGACAGTCAACTACTGGAACTCCTTCTTTGGCCGCTTTCAAAACCTTTCCTGGAAAATAGCACATTTTGTGTTTTTAAATTATTTCCTGGAGAGAGAGAGAGAGAGAGAGAGAGAGAGAGATCAAATACCATTAAGTGTCTCACGTGTTTGATTTATTTAATGAGGTGTATATTTTGAAAGCCAGTCTTTACATAATACATGGTCATATCAGCTGAGGACTGAAGCTACTGCATATTAATTATACATGGAGGTCACCAGAGAGACATTAGCATCGCCAGCAGCAGAGGCAGCAGCAGGCTCACGTCTTCATCTGTTCCTCCAAGTATGCGTCCGAAATGGCACCCTATTTCCTATAAAGTACACTACTTTTGACCAGAGCCTTATGCAAACTGGTCAAAAGTAGTGCACTATATAGGAATGAGGATGTCATTTGTGAGGCAGCCTGGTGCTGCTGTTGCTCAGGTGTGCGTGCAGGGATACAGGGATATCTCCTGATTGTGGCCTGTCAGATGTGTCTCAGCTGATTGTTGAGTTAATTGTGTCGGTTTCAATGAACACCTCTGTGACATTTAAACTACAGGGTCCCCGGGCGAGACGTACATGTGACAGAAGAAACAGAGGAGCATCTGTAGACAGCGCATAAGTACATCATAATAGGAATTTTCTTCTTCTCTTCCTCTCTTCTCCTCTCCTCTGCTTCTCTCCTCCCTGATTGATTTGTGGAGGATGGTGATTTGTTTTACGGCTGTGATCGAGGACAAAGATGAATCACACTGGTTGGCAGACTTGGATTCAAACACAATTCGAAATCATTCAAACATTTCATGTATTTGCTCAAGCCTGTCTGGAATAACATACTATTCAAAATACCATTTGAACCCAGCTCTGCTGCTTAGCGGCACTGCAATATGAAGATTGTCTCAGAGATCTGTGGTAGACGGTGCCAAGACGTGACTCCCCACGCGGCTGGCCGGCCAGCTCGGCCAATGACAGCTGTCTGATATGTCTGGTGTGGATTAACTGAAAGATTATTTCAGCGGCAGCAGTTTCTCTGGCCGAGGAGTCGCGTTCCCTTGGATGATTCACTGTGTCCCCGAACCATATGCACTGCTTCTATGAAGCATCCAACAAGCGGAGATGGAAGCTAATCAAAACCAGTTAGATTTAAATTACAGTGCGGTTCAAGGACAAGGTTGAACAAATACTTTTATTCATGTTTAGGATTGAGAAATATTGATATTATTCATAGAATTAATGCAAAGATAAAATATCTGTGTCCTTTCATAGAGTTTATGTGCATGGCCATTATTACTAAATTAATAATGATATGTACCCATTGTTTTGAAGAATATAACTTGGCTCATGAGCTTAGTTCATCTGTCCCTTCAGAACCCCTTCAGAACCCCCAAAAAAGATTGTTTACTCCAATGTTTGTAATAATGTAAATGTAAACAAACAACGTACAGCCTCAAAACATGGTTAAAAATATGGACGGTCAGTCCTTGCAACCATAGCTCTGTCTATGAATTTGAGAGTAGTAAAGTTCTTACAGCCCCATCACTGAGCCTTTTACTGAAACAGTGGCGGGTAGTTCGCGTTATTGTTTCAACTGTGGATTTCCCCTTTAACGTGCAACTGGTGCATGGAACAAAAGTACACCTACTTAAAAATGTGAATAAATGATGTGCTGGGGGAAAAAAAGTTGTTTTAACATTCAAGCTTTCGACATGAACAGTATAGCAAAGACAACAGTTGATTTCTACCCAAACACTGTTAGTGTAGAAGATGCAGAAGATTAGTGGTTAACTGCTCTGATTAACATATATTAACCAGATTATTACCAGATTATTAGGCCTACCCTAGTCTAAACGCCAGATGGCATGTCCTTCTACAATTGTTCCTAGGGTTTATGACTGTGTCTAATAGCCATTCATGTCATGGCATTTCTTTTGTAACATGTAAAACAAACTCCGATATTAGATATTGTTCACAATAATCCATAATTTTCAACTCATGCTATTTCCAACTCTTGTGGGAAAAACCCCCCAGAAAGACACAGTGTTGTATTATTAATTAAATAATCTAAATAGCCCCTGTTCTTTGGAGAGAAATTAAATAATGCCGTACCGGTATAGCCTAACTATCTGATTCATTTAATATTCTTCCCACCACAGCAAAATCAGACTCAGAACAGAAATGAAATGATAAACTTTCCACTAATGCAGAGTAAAAAGGTTTATCCACCCAGGCCCCATGCTGTTCTATTCCCTATATAGAGCACTACTTTTGACCAGGGCCCATAGGGAACCCGCTACTCAAACGTAGTACACTGTATAGGGAACAGGGTACCATTTGAGCCATGGCCTATGTTCCATGCAGCTACGGCCTCCAGTGATGACCAGTCAAATTGGATTACGTCTGTGGTGGCTTGGGGGTTCTCTACAGCTGCTGCTGCTTGATAGGGGGGTTTAGGTGAGCTGCAAAGTGTTAACTTGGCCCCACTTAAAAGACTAGCACAGACACACATTTATATTCTACAGCCAAACACTGGCACTGGCAGGTTACAATGCCAGCCGAGTAGGATAGTAGTCATGTCGCTAATGAAAAATACTGCAGAAAATCTATATATCTGGAGTGGAGGTTGTTTGTTTAAATAGATATTAATCATGTACATTACTCTCTACTGTCTCTGCTACTACTCTACTGTGTTATAAGGATAAAGACTACCACTACTACTACTAAAACTACTACTACTACTATGTTATAAGGATAAAGACTACTACTACTACTACTCTACTGTGTTAAAAGGATAAAGACTACCACTACTACTACTACTACTACTACTACTACTACTACTCTACTGTGTTAAAAGGATAAAGACTACTACTACTACTACTACTACTATGTTATAAGGATAAAGACTACTACTACTACTACTCCACTGTGTTATAAGGATAAAGACTACAACTACTACTACTACAACTCTACTGTGTTATAATGATAATGACTACTAATACTACTACAACTATGTTATAAGGATTAAGACTACTAATACTACTACAACTACTACAACTATGGTATAAGGATTAAGACTACTAATACTACTACAACTATGGTATAAGGATTAAGACTACTAATACTACAACTCTACTGTGGTATAATGATAGTGACTACTAATACTACTACAACTATGTTATAAGGATTAAGACTACTACTACTACTACTACAACTCTACTGTGTTATAAGGATAAAGACTACTACAACTCTACTGTGTTATAAGGATAAAGACTACTGCTACTACTACTACTGTGTTATAAGGATAACGACCACTACTACTACTACTACTGTGTTATAAGGATAACGACCACTACTACTACTACTACTGTGTTATAAGGATAACGACCACTACTACTACTACTACTGTGTTATAAGGATAACGACCACTACTACTACTACTACTGTGTTATAAGGATAACGACCACTACTACTACTACTACTGTGTTATAAGGATAACGACCACTACTACTACTACTACTACTGTGTTATAAGGATAACGACTACTACTACTACTACTCTACTGTGTTATAAGGATAAAGACTACTACTACTACTATTACTACAACTACTGTGTTATACGGATAAAGACTACTACTACTACTACTCTACTCTACTGTGTTATAAGGATACAGACTACTACTACTACTACTACTACTACTACTACTACAACTACTGTGTTATAAGGATAACGACTACTACTACTACTCTACTCTACTCTACTATGGTATAAGGATAAAGACTACTACTACTACTCTACTCTACTGTGTTATAAGGATAAAGACTACTACTACTACTCTACTCTACTGTGTTATAAGGATAACGACCACTACTACTACTACTACTGTGGTATAAGGATAACGACTACTACTACTACTCTACTCTACTATGTTATAAGGATAAAGACTACTACTACTACAACTACTGTGTTATACGGATAAAGACTACTACTACTACTACTCTACTCTACTGTGTTATAAGGATAAAAACTACTACTACTACTACTACTACTACTACAACTACTGTGTTATACGGATAAAGACTACTACTACTACTACTCTACTCTACTGTGTTATAAGGATAAAGACTACTACTACTACTACTACAACTACTGTGTTATACGGATAAAGACTACTACTACTACTACTACTACTCTACTCTACTGTGTTATAAGGATAAAGACTACTACTACTAATACTACTACTACTACAACTACTGTGTTATAAGGATAAAGACTACTACTACTACTACTACTACAACTACTGTGTTATAAGGATAAAGACTACTACTACTACTACTCTACTGTGTAATAAGGATAAAGACTACTGCTACTACTACAACTCTACTGTGTTATAAGGATAAAGACTACTACTACTACTACTCTACTGTGTAATACGGATAAAGACTACTGCTACTACTACAACTCTACTGTGTTATAAGGATAAAGACTACTACTACTACTACTACTGTGTTATATGGATAACAACTACTGCTACTACTACTACTACTACTGTGTTATAAGGATAAAGACTACTACTACTACTACTCTACTGTGTTATAAGGATAAAGACTACTACTACTACTACTCTACTGTGTAATACGGATAAAGACTACTGCTACTACTACTACTACTACTGTGTTATAAGGATAACAACTACTACTACTCTACTCTACTGTGTTATAAGGATAAAGACTACTACTACTACTCTACTCTACTGTGTTATAAGGATAAAGACTACTACTACTACTACAACTACTGTGTTATACGGATAAAGACTACTACTACTACTCTACTGTGTTATAAGGATAAAGACTACTACTACTACTCTACTCTGTTATAAGGATAAAGACTACTACTACAACTACTGTGTTATACGGATAAAGACTACTACTACTACTCTACTCTACTGTGTTATAAGGATAACGACTACTACTACTACAACTCTACTGTGTTATAAGGATAAAGACTACTACTACTATACTGTGTTATAAGGATAAAGACTACTACCACTACTACTACTACTACTACAACTCTACTGTGTTATAAGGATAAGGACTACTACTATTCTACTGTGTTATAAGGATAAAGACTACTACCACTACTACTACTATTACTCTACTGTGTTATAAGGATAACGACTACTACCACTACTACTACTACTACTACTACTACTACTACTCTACTGTGTTATAAGGATAAAGAATACTACTATTCTACTGTGTTATAAGGATAAGAACTACTACTATTCTACTGTGTTATAAGGATAAGGACTACTACTACTCTACTGTGTTATAAGGATAAGGACTACTACTACTCTACTGTGTTATAAGGATACAGATTACTGTTACTCTACTATACTGTGCTCTACTGTTACAAGGATAAAGACACAACTCAATAATACATACTTTTTTCATGTTCTAAATGAAAATGGAAAATGTGTATTTTTTTGTGAGAATTGTTTGCTTTTCACAATATAAAACATACACACACAAACAAAAACATAGAGATGTTGACGAACATTCATAACATCCCTCCTGCCCAGACCCACCAGCTCCCATCCCCAGCACCTGCATCACTCTCTGCCATATGGCCTCAAACCGCACCATTTTGTTTCTCTCTGTCGCCCACACACTTTCAACATTCAGTTAACAAAGCATTTGACCTTTCCTTTGTGTTAAAGATGGAGGACTGGTTGATTTCCAGTTTTTAATTATACGTGTTTTCGAGATGATTGACGAGAAGAGTATGGTAGAAACCATCGGGTATCTCACCGCACCCTCATATGCCATGTCTTGAAATATGCAGACAGACAGATTAAAAGTTCATTTACACTCTAATACTTCTGACAGACAACTTTTTAACTCCACCCATAACTTTTGGACTTTCTAGCATTCCCAGAAGGCATGAATTATTGAGAAAATTTGCATTTACGTGTAGTGTAGATTACTTCTTCAATAGATACAGCAAATATTGTGAATATTACTCTGTCGTACTGTCATAAGGCATAAGGCATCGAGCTAAAGGCTAGAGCTGCCGCTTTCGAGGAGCGTTAGACTAATCCGGACGCTTATAAAAAATCCCGCTACGCCCTCAGACGAACCATCAAACAAGCAAAGCATCAATACAGGACTAAGATTGAATCCTACTACACCGGCTCTGATGCTCGTCCGATGTGGCAGGGCTTGAAAACTATTACGGATTACAAAGGGAAACCCGAGCTGCCCAGTGACGTGAGCCTACCAGACGAGCTACATGCTTCGAGGCAAGCAACACTGAAGCATGCACGAGTGCACCAGCTGTTCTGGATGACTGTGTGATAAAGCTCTCGGTAGCTGATGTGAACAAAACCTTTAAACAGGTCAACATTCACAGGACGTGTACTCAAAGCATGCGCGGACCAACTGTCAAGTGTCTTCACTGACATCTTCAACTTCTCCCTGACCGAGTCTGTAATACCTAAATGTTTCAAATAGACCACCATAGTCCCTGTGCCCAAGGAAGTGAAGGTAACCTGCCTAAATGAAGCGAAGGTAACCTGCCTAAATGATTACCGCCCCGTGGCGCTCACGTCGGTAGCCATGAAGTGCTTTGAAAGGCTGGTCATGGCTCACATCAACAGCATCCTCCCGAACACCCTAGACCCACTCCAATTCGCATACCGCCCCAACAGATCCACAGATGACGCAATCTCAATCGCACTCCACACTGCCCTTTCTCACCTGGACAAAAGGAACACCAATGTGAGAATGATGTTCATTGACTACAACTCAACGTTCAACACCATAGTGCCCATGAAGCTCATCACTAAGCTAAGGACTCTGGGACTAAACACCTCCCTCTGCAACTGGATCCTGGACTTCCTGACGGGTCGCCCCCAGGTGGTAAGGGTAGGCAACAAAACGTCTGCCACGCTGATCCTTAACACTGGGGCCCCTCAGGGGTGTGTACTTAGTCCCCTCCTGTATTTCCTGTTCACACATGACTGCGTGGCCAAACACGACTCCAACACCATCATTAAGTTTGCTGATGACACAACAGTGGAAGGCCTGATCACCGGCAACGATGAGACAGCCTATAGGGAGGAGGTCAGAGAACTGGCAGTGTGGTGCCAGGACAACAACCTCTCCCTCAATGTGAGCAAGACTAAGGAGCTGATCGTGGACTACAGGAAATGGCGGAACGAACAGGCCCCCATTAACATCGACGGGGCTGTAGTGAAGCGGGTCGAGAGTTTCAAGTTCCTTGGTGTCCACATAACCAACAAACTATCATGGTCCAAACATACCAAGACAGTCGTAAGAGGGCAGGACAAAACCTCTTCCCCCTCAGGAGACTGAAAAGATTTGGCATGGGTCCCCAGATCCTCAAAAGGTTCTACAGCTGCACCATCGAGAGCATGCTGACCGGTTGCATCACCGCCTGGTATGGCAACTGCTCGGCATCTGACCGTATGGCGCTACAGAGGGTAGTACCGGAGCACCAAGTCTAGAACCAAAAGTCTCCTCAACAGCTTCTACCCCCAAACCATAAGACTGCTGGCTGAACAATTCATAAGATCGCCACAGGACAATTTATATTGACACCCCCCCTCCCTTTTGTACACTGCTGCTACTAACTGTTTGTTTGTTACCTATGCATAGTCACTTCGCCCCCACCTACATGTACAGATTACCTCAACTAGCCTGTACACCTCCAAGTACAGTTTAACTCAACTAGACTGTACCCCTACATGTACAGATTACCTCAACTAGCCTGTACCCCTCCAAGTACAGATTACTTCAACTAGCCTGTACCCCTTCAAGTACAGATTACCTCAACTAGCCTGTACCCCTCCAAATACAGATTACCTCAACTAGCCTGTACCCCTACAAGTACAGATTACCTCAACTAGCCTGTACCCCTCCAAATACAGATTACCTCAACTAGCCTGTACCCCTACAAATACAGATTACCTCAACTAGCCTGTACCCCTCCAAATACAGATTACCTCAACTAGCCTGTACCCCTACATGTACAGATTACCTCAACTAGCCTGTACCCCTAAAAGTACAGATTAGCTCAACTAGCCTGTACCCCTACAAGTACAGATTACCTCAACTAGCCTGTACCCCTACATGTACAGATTACCTCAACTAGCCTGTACCCCTACATGTACAGATTACCTCAACTAGCCTGTACCCCTACATGTACAGATTACCTCAACTAGCCTGTACCCCTACATGTACAGATTACCTCAACTAGCCTGTACCCCTACATGTACAGATTACCTCAACTAGCCTGTACCCCTACATGTACAGATTACCTCAACTAGCCTGTACCCCTACATGTACAGATTACCTCAACTAGCCTGTACCCCTCCAAGTACAGATTACTTCAACTAGCCTGTACCCCTACATGTACAGATTACCTCAACTAGCCTGTACCCCTACATGTACAGATTACTTCAACTAGCCTGTACCACTACATGTACAGATTACCTCAACTAGCCTGTACCCCTACATGTACAGATTACCTCAACTAGCCTGTACCCCTACATGTACAGATTACCTCAACTAGCCTGTACCCCTACATGTACAGATTACCTCAACTAGCCTGTACCCCTCCAAGTACAGATTACTTCAACTAGCCTGTACCACTACATGTACAGATTACATCAACTAGCCTGTACCACTACATGTACAGATTACCTCAACTAGCCTGTACCCCTACATGTACAGATTACCTCAACTAGCCTGTACCCCTACATGTACAGATTACCTCAACTAGCCTGTACCCCTACAAGTACAGATTACCTCAACTAGCCTTTACCCCTACATGTACAGATTACCTCAACTAGCCTGTACCCCTACATGTACAGATTACCTCAACTAGCCTGTACCCCTACATGTACAGATTACCTCAACTAGCCTGTACCCCTACATGTACATATTACCTCAACCAGCCTGTACCCCTACATGTACAGATTACCTCAACTAGCCTGTACCCCTACATGTACAGATTACCTCAACTAGCCTGTACCCCTACATGTACAGATTACCTCAACTAGCCTGTACCCCTACAAATACAGATTACCTCAACTAGCCTGTACCCCTACATGTACAGATTACCTCAACAAGCCTGTACCACTACACGTACAGATTACCTCAACTAGCCTGTACCCCTACATGTACAGATTACCTCAACTAGCCTGTACCCCTACATGTACAGATTACCTCAACCAGCCTGTACCACTACAAGTACAGATTACCTCAACTAGCCTGTACCCCTACATGTAGAGATTACCTCAACCAGCCTGTACCACTACAAGTACAGATTACCTCAACTAGCCTGTACCCCTACATGTACAGATTACCTCAACTAGCCTGTACCCCTACATGTACAGATTACCTGACTCAGTACCGGTGCCACCTGTATATAGCCTCATTATTGCTATTCTTATTGTGTTACTTTTTATTAATACTTTTTATTAATACTTTTATTTTAGTCTACTTGGTAAATATTTTCTTCTTCTTGAACTGCACTGTTCGATAAGGGCTTGTAAATCAGCATTTCACTGTAAATCTACACTTGTTGTATTCGACGCCTGTGTGTAACGGCAGCCATCCTCCTCTTCGTCGGAAGAGGAGGTGTAGCAGGGATCGGACCAAGACGCAGCGTATTCCGTGTTCAACATGCTTTAATCAACAAGACGAAAACTGTGAACACTTACAACGATACAAAATAACAAACGTGGCAAACCGAAACAGCCCTATCTGGTGCAGAGAAAACACAGAGACAGGAAACAACCACCCACAAAATCCCAACACAAACATCTGCCTCTGATTGAGAACCATATTAGGCCAAACATAGAAACAGACAAACTAGACACACAACATAGAATGCCCACCCAGCTCACGTCCTGACCAACACTAAAACAAGCAAAACACACAAGAACTATGGTCAGAACGTGACACTGTGACAAATAAAGGATGAACCATCACATTTTTCTCAAACATTTAAAATTATTATTAATACGCAATTATTTGAGATATAATATATTGGTCCCTATTGCATTCTTCCAGACTTGTTTCAGCAAAAATGGGATAAACAAATGTCTCATTGATGGCAGAGCTATTCTGAAGGAGAGTTTGACCTGCAGACAGGGGCCAAGGTTGTATTTTTAAACAGAGAATAGACAGAGACAGAGAATAGAAATGCCAAGAGAACATCAAAGACAGTGTTCGTTTTACCCATGGCTGGAATGCTGAGGGTTTAGGTCTTTGCCAGCTTCCCCCCCAGTGATTGAATGTGTGTGTGTGTGTGTGTGTGTGTGTGTGTGTGTGTGTGTGTGTGTGTGTGTGTGTGTGTGTGTGTGTGTGTGTGTGTGTGTGTGTGTGTGTGTGTGTGTGTGTGTGTGTGTGTGTGTGTGTGTGTGTGTGTGTGTGTGCGTGCGCATGTGCGTGTGTGTGTGCGTGTGTGTGTGTAAAAACCTCATGCCAATGTTGTTGTCAATACCCCTTGGTCCATCCTCTGGCCTGTAGTTTTGGGCTCTCCCAAGAGTGAGCTGAAAGAGACAGGAGGTGTTGTTTTCCTCAACCAACACTACTGACACATGGAACTAACATTTGGCAGGTTGTTTCCCACCACATCGTTGTTGCCTGCAGTTACGGCAAATATCTCCATTTTCTTTGTAGGCTGCGTTACTAAACCCCATTACAATGTTGATTAATCCTTTGAACTTGTTTTTGTAAAGAGGTCTTCTGAAGAAATGGGAAATGGTTCAGCAGCACTTTACATTCCAGCCCAGAATAGAGGGTAACAACCACAGAGATCCTATTCAATTATCCTAGTAAAAATGTACTTTTATGGTAATAACATAATAATAAAGTGAAATAAAGTGAAAACTAGTTTTAAAGACTTCCTGTTTTCTCATAATAACCATATCATTGATTGCTTGGTAATAATAATAATTTACATATATATATATAACTTTGTCTTTTTGTCTTCACTGCTTGGTCTGGGATCAGATCCCCTATGTCCATATAATCTTATTCATTATGGTCTATGAGGTAAAACTGATCCTAGATCAGCATTCAAACTCTAAGACACTTTATGAATTATGGCCCTGATTAAGATTTTAGGAGACATTTACTGTAGCATCACCTTCCATAGAGATGGAAAGAGGGCACACCTCTCTATCTATCTCTATGGGTCATTTCCCATGATGCCACACTCCATTACTTAGACATGCTAAGTCTAGCTGGGAGAAATACAATTCATCCTCGTGGATACATCCACATTATGTATCACTGTCCCTGGCTGTAGCAGCTTTCTCACTGTACAGCACCTACGTACCAGACCTGGGTTCAAATACTATTTGAGATCTTTCAAATCCTTTTGAGCGTTTGCTTTAGCCTGGCTGGAGTGCCAGATGGGGCGGGGTTCGCACCCTATTCCCTATACAGTGCACTACTTTTGACTAGAGACTTTTGGGGCCTGGTGAAAAGTCGTGCACTAGATAGGGAATATGGTGGTATTTGTGACGCATCCTACATTTCAATGTGACGTTTGAGGTTTGGTTTAACCAGGAGGACAATTACACCCTACTGCATAACTCACAGCACCACTATCAGTCCACTGTGTCACATCACTATAATGGACGCCATGAATTAAACTGCCTGCTGAGTTTTGTTAGAGTCCGTCGGCGAACGGCATAGAAACAGTAATTACTGGGTAGTACAATCCTATGTTTACAGTCCCAGATGTATATATATATAGCATGTAGTATAATTGCTGCTTGACAGCCATTACCTAGATGGAGTGTATTTCTGACCCAGCCTATGAGTGAGTAAGGGCAAGCTGTGATTACAGCCTTTCATACAGGGTTTAATAGTAGCCCATAGTTTATTTTATTTAAATAAACCCATAGTTTATTTCGAAATGGGACAATAACGCTCTCACATGAAACAAATTGACAAACTTTATATTTCATAAGGTACTTATAAGATGATTAAATGTATATAAACTGGAATACAGTGGGCTAGACACAATCATTGCAATGAATGTTCAAACATGTCCGACCTTTCAGCATGTCAAAATTATATCCGAACCTTTGTCTTACAACAACATTGTCAGGGGACTTACCAAGTAAAAATAAATCATTGTCAGAATGTCAAGTTAGAATGAAAAATAAATGAAACTTTCACCGTGTGTGACGAATAGACACTTCAGAAAAGCCGATTCATCTATTCACATTTATGAGCCAAATTCATTTGGTTGGAGTATGAAGTTGACAGTTTGTCTCCTTATGGGATCTAAACTCTATCATTTAGGGATCTAAACCACAGTGTGACAGGGTCAAAGTACCTGAGAGGATCCCATTCAAATAATATCAGAACCTGATATTGGGATCTAAACTACAGTATGACAGGGTCAAAGTATTATGTGACTGTGCTGGTCATCTATGAAAGTATGAACAACTTAATGGCCATGTACTGTTATAATGTCCACCCGGCACAGTCAGAAGAGGACTGGCCACCCCTCAGAGCCTGGTTCCTCTCTAGGTTTCTTCCTAGGTTCCTGCATTTCTAGGGAGTTTTTCCTAGACACCGTGCTTTCTACATCTGCATTGCTTGCTGTTTGGGGTTATAGGCTGGGTTTCTGTATAAGCACTTTGTGACATGTGCTGATGTAAAAAT
Source organism: Salvelinus namaycush (assembly GCF_016432855.1). Classification (NCBI taxonomy): domain Eukaryota; kingdom Metazoa; phylum Chordata; class Actinopteri; order Salmoniformes; family Salmonidae; genus Salvelinus; species Salvelinus namaycush. Next base: position 26,933 of record NW_024059975.1, read on the forward strand.
GACTTTATAAAGACATTTGATTTGATTTGAAAGTACCTGAGAGGATCACATTGAAATAATATCAGAACATTATATAGGTATACAGTGTCCTTGTGTGAACTCTGTGGACTAAATGCACAGGTCACTGACAGGTTTGGCTCACATCTACAGTGTAATAGTCTTTAGGCATATAGCAGTTACAGGAGGGCAGCTCTATCATGTGACCACATGTCACGTTCTGACCATAGTTCTTGTGTGTTTTGTTTGTTTTAGTGTTGGTCAGGACGTGGGCTGGGTGGGCATTCTATGTTGTGTGTCTAGTTTGTCTGTTTCTATGTTTGGCCTAATATGGTTCTCAATCAGAGGCAGATGTTTTGTGTTGTCTCTGATTGGGAATCATATATAGGTGGCTTGTTTTGTGTTGGGATTTTGTGGGTGGTTGTTTCCTGTCTCTGTGTTTTCTCTGCACCAGATAGGGCTGTATCGGTTTGCCACGTTTGTTAGTTTGTTATTTTGTATTTTGTAAGTGTTCACTGTTTAATCGTCATTATTAAATCATGTTGAACACGAGCTACGCTGCGTCTTGGTCCGATCCCTGCTACACCTCCTCTTCAGACGAAGAGGAGGAAGGCTGCCGTTACACCACAAAGTACCTGTGGGGGTTTTTTTTGGGGGGGGGGGGATGTTTTCATTAGCTGATAGGTCGTTCAAACCTGTCTTACTTTAGTTCCATTGAGTTTGATGAAGCTTCTCTGGCAGGAATCAGCCAATACAATGAGTTGGTCAACCTAGTGGTTGTTCACTTTGTTTCTTATCTATTTCACGTGCTTTGGCCATGGAAACATATGTTTCTCATGCCAATAAAGCCCTTTGAGTTGAATTGATTTGAGAGAGAGAGAGAGAGAGAGAGAGAGAGAGAGAGAGAGAGAGAGAGAGAGAGATTAGGGCAACAGACACTGCTCTTATTGAGCCAACTCTCCCCCTCCATTGAGCCAAGTCTGAAATTACAATCATTCATTTAAAATGTTTTACGAAACCAACTAGCCAGCCTGACCTCCGTTCCTAACAAATTTTCATTGTTCAATATAGACATACTAGGCATATCTACAATGTCCTTTGCACTTGAGTCATATAATGCTTCATAGTGATCTATAATAAGGATGTTATAAACTAATTAAATTCCACAAACAGGAAACATCATGAACCGGCCGACTAGCTGACAGACAAGTTAGTATTAAAGTCATTTTCAGCAACTGACACATAACTTGTTTGCCTCTTTCAAAATGGTCTCAGGCGTACTGAAATGAAAAATCCACATGAAAAGCATGTGTTCTGTGTTTTTTCTCTTTTGAGGGAAAATGAAGATAGCGGTGCCATTACGATTGCTCTGTGGGAGCCAGAAACGTACGACTGTGCCCCAAACGGCCTCCTATTCACTACTTTTGGTCAGGGCCCATAGGAAATCCCATAGGGCTCTGGTCAGAAGTAGTGCACTACACAGCGATTAGGGTACCATTTGGGGCACATTGTATGATTTGGAGGGGATCTGCTGTTTGCTTCGATGAAAATGAGCCTTGATGAGATACACAGAAAGCTGTTCAAAGAAGACCAGGTAATTGCTATGCACCAGTCTCTATGAACCCTGAGTCTACATCCCAAATGGCACCCTATTCCCTATGAAGTGCATTACTTTGGACTAGGGCCCATAGGTCTCTGGTCAAAAGTAGTGCACTTTGAGGAAATAGGGTTCCATTTGTGAGCCATCCTGTGTCTATCTCAGAATGGGGAATTAATATGGAAAACAGTTGGAGAAAGTCTATCACCAAACATGAAAACACACATCTTTGTTTGCTATATCTGAGAGTGCCTGTTGACGTGATTTAGGTAGTTAGTCATGTAACAATGCATGTTTTATTTTAGGGTATGAAATATTGGAGCAGAAGGAGTATATATAACACCCTGAAAACAATGATAACTGTGACAGCTGTGTATCTGTGTGAGAAGTGAAATACAATGATAACTGTGACAGCTGTGTATCTGTGTGAGAAGTGAAATACAATGATAACTGTGACAGCTGTGTAGCTGTGTGAGAAGTGAAATACAATGATAACTATGACAGCTGTGTATCTGTGTGAGAAGTGAAAAACAATGATAACTGTGACAGCTGTGTAGCTGTGTGAGAAGTGAAATACAATGATAACTGTGACACCTGTGTATCTGTGTGAGAAGTGAAAAACAATGATAACTGTGACAGCTGTGTATCTGTGTGAGAAGTGAAAAACAATGATAACTGTGACAGCTGTGATTCTGTGTGAGAAGTGAAAAACAATGATAACTGTGACAGCTGTGTATCTGTGTGAGAAGTGAAAAACAATGATAACTGTGACAGCTGTGTAGCTGTGTGAGAAGTGAAAAACAATGATAACTGTGACAGCTGTGATTCTGTGTGAGAAGTGAAAAACAATGATAACTGTGACAGCTGTGTATCTGTGTGAGAAGTGAAAAACAATGATAACTGTGACAGCTGTGATTCTGTGTGAGAAGTGAAAAACAATGATAACTGTGACGGCTGTGTATCTGTGTGAGAAGTGAAAAACAATGATAACTGTGACAGCTGTGTATCTGTGTGAGAAGTGAAAAACAATGATAACTGTGACAGCTGTGTATCTGTGTGAGAAGTGAAAAACAATGATAACTGTGACAGCTGTGATTCTGTGTGAGAAGTGAAAAACAATGATAACTGTGACAGCTGTGTATCTGTGTGAGAAGTGAAAAACAATGATAACTGTGACAGCTGTGTAGCTGTGTGAGAAGTGAAAAACAATGATAACTGTGACAGCTGTGATTCTGTGTGAGAAGTGAAAAACAATGATAACTGTGACAGCTGTGTATCTGTGTGAGAAGTGAAAAACAATGATAACTGTGACAGCTGTGTATCTGTGTGAGAAGTAGCAAACAATGTGAAACATAGGCATATTGTACAGCATAACAGCTATTGTTCAAAACACTGAGTGGGCGGAAAGTACTCTGTCTCTGTCTTATTATAATTCTGTCTACCTGAGAATCTCACCAGCAGTGGTGTAAAGTACTTAATTAAAAATACTTGAAGGTACTACTTAAGTCATTTTTTGGGGTATCTGTACTTTACTATTTATATTTTTGGCTACTTTTACTTTTACCTCACTACATTCCTAAAGAAAATAATGTACTTTCTATTCCATACATTTCCCCTAACACCCTAAAGTACTCGTTACATTTTGACAGGAAAATTGTCATTTTCCAACATCCCTGGTCATCCATACTGCCTCTGATCTGGCGGACTCACTAAACACAAATGCTTGGTTTGTAAATGACGTCTGAGTGTTGGAGTATGTCCCTGGCTAGCCATAAATATAATAAAAACAAGAAAATGGTGCCGTTTGTTTTGCTTAATATAAGGAAGTTGAAATGATTTCTACTTCTACTTTTGATACTTAAGCATATATAAAACCAAATACTTTTAGACTTTTACTCAAGTATTATTTTACTGGGTGACATAATTTTAATTGAGTCATTTTCTATTAAGGTATCTTTACTTTTACTCAAGTATGACAATTGAGTACTTTTTCCACCACTGCTCACCAGTCATCAGAAAGTATGGTACTGCTAATCTGTGCTTCATTGTAAAGCATACAGTATTTCTGATATACAGAATACTAAAAATCACAATATGAAAAGGGATTAATGTAAACCATTTAGAGGGAATGTTTGAGCCTGGAATGCAAATAACCGTTAGCGATGTGATGCAACACACTGAAACATCACCGCTTGGCCTAGATATTTCCTAATTCAATAAATCGGCACTGGCATTTCTTCATATGCTAATGCCTTTAATGAAAAGAAGCAGAAATTAGATTTGAATGTATTAGGTGTTTGTTGTAAAATTGTTAGATATTACTTGTTAGATATTGTTGCAGTGTCGGAACTGGAAGCACAAACATTTCACTACACTCCCAATAACATCTGCTAAACATGTGTATTTGACTAATACAATTTGATTTGATTTGATAAGAAGCAGAAATTCTATGTTATTATGACTAATTTATAGTTTTCAGAAAATGTATTACCCGTTTCAACAGCACTCCTTTCTGCTAGACCATGCTAGACCATACACAGTGTAAAAGGTAAAGGATTGGTGACAATAGAGGCGGAAGGTAGCTTGGTGGTTAGAGCGTCGGACCAGTAACCGGAAGGTTGCTGGCTCAAATCCCTGAGCTAACAAGGTAAAAAAAATCTGTCGTTCTGCCCCTGAACAAGGCAGTTAACACACTGTTCCCCTGAACAAGGCAGTTAACCCACTGTTCCCCTGAGCAAGGCAGTTAACACACTGTTCCCCAGGAGGCTGTCATTGTAAATAAGGGTTTGTTCTTAAATGACTTGCCTGGTTAAATTAAAAAATGAAATAGTTATTGTACAAGAGAATGGCTTCTTAATAGTCACCAGGTTAAACAAAGTCAATAAATCAATTGGCATTACAGTAGATGTATAAATGAGGATGTGATATATACTCTTGGCTATGTTTTATTATATCTATCTGATACAGGTTGTGGTCATGGTGTTGGTCAAATTAGAAGATGTTCTTTTGTATAGTTGTATAATGTATTATATTAGAATTATTATAGGCCCTACTGAACATTAAACAGACTGTTAAACTGTGAACTAACTGTAAGACAGTCAGATGGCAAGACAGTCAGATGGTCTAATGGACAGAATTTGTGTGTGTGTGCTTGTGCTTGGTTACGTGTTTGCATATCTCATGTCCTTGCTTCGTGCACTGCAGGCTCGAATAACCTGATATACACATTGCATGAAATGTAAGAAGGTAGAACATTTAAATATTTATAATTCCCCCATTGCAGTCAGGACTGCCTCTCTTGGGCACCCAGATTGGAAGGCTTACAGAAATTCAGAATTTGAATACATCTCAAATGAATAGCTATATTTAGATGGTTCATATTGAAACAGAAACCTATTGCTTCACGTCCACTGGTGGTGGTTTCAAAATGAAGCCACCAGTATGGGGAGACATAGGTAACACTTTAAGGGCATACAGATATAGGCGTATGCCTTATGATGCATTATAATGCCTTATGATACTCTTATAATGTATTATATAACTAGCTTTATGGGTGTCTACTTAAAACTTTATGGGTGTCTACTTTCTAAAGGGGTTTATAAGTCGTTTATCAACTGTTATAGATAGTTTAAAAATATATAACAAATAGTTAACACAGTGGTTGAAATTGTGTGATTTGTTATTTTAATGCCAGTCATTCGACTGGTTCTGTCATTTCTTGATTTGTTGTTTAGATTTTTGGTTATGTGTGTATTAGTATTGTATTTGTGAGACATTCTAGTGCCCTGTTGCAGGTGGTAACTTAAGACATTCTACTGCCCTGTTGGAGCTGGTAACATAAGACATTCTACTGCCCTGTTGGAGCTGGTAACATAAGACATTCTACTGCCCTGTTGGAGCTGGTAACATAAGACATTATACTGCCCTGTTGGAGCTGGTAACATAAGACATTCTACTGCCCTGTTGGAGCTGGTAACATAAGACATTCTACTGCCCTGTTGGAGCTGGTAACATAAGACATTCTACTGCCCTGTTGGAGCTGGTAACATAAGACATTCTACTGCCCTGTTGGAGCTAGTAACATAAGACATTCTACTGCCCTGTTGGAGCTGGTAACATAAGACATTCTACTGCCCTGTTGGAGCTGGTAACATAAGACATTCTACTGCCCTGTTGGAGCTGGTAACATAGACATTCTACTGCCCTGTTGGAGCTGGTAACATAAAACATTCTACTGCCCTGTTGGAGCTAGTAACATAAGACCTTCTACTGCCCTGTTGGAGCTAGTAACATAAGACATTCTACTGCCCTGTTAGATCTGTTAACATAAGACCTTCTACTGCCCTGTTAGAGCTGTTAACATAAGACCTTCTACTGCACTGTTGGAGCTGGTAACATAAGCATTTCACTGCACCTGATATAACACCTGCAAATCTGTGTACGCTACCAATACACTTTTTAAACTGTATCTGCAACTGTAACTGTATCTTTAAATACTGTATCTGCATGACCTCTGTCTAATCTTTGTACCCATGTGATCTAGTATGTCTGTAATGTCTGTAGGGGAACTGACACTCGCTTTCTCTGGCTCTCCTTTTCCCCTCTAACAGGACTTTGGTCCCCCAGGATGCCCTGGTGCATCCAAAATGGCACCCCTATTCCCTATATAGTGAACTACTTTTGACCAGGGCCAATAGGGACCAGGGCCAATTGGGCTCTGGTCAGAAGCAGTGCACTATATAGAGGATATGGAATCATTTGGGACGCAGCCACCGTCTGCCTCTGGGAGATGGTGGCCCTTGATTTGTTATGTCTCCTCATGCAGAGAGGACTGCAGAAGCGAAGCACCTGGAAACTTTTCATGCTGGCCCTCAAAGGTTATAGTGGTTGTCATCTCTTTTCTCACAGCGTCAATTCTATTTTAAAACAGCATGTGAAAGTATATTCCAGATTCAGGGATTCAAGTAGGTGTACTAAAGGAACACAAGAGAGCGTTCCGTTTTTTTAACATGGGGGAGTGGGCAATACAGGGTGGCTTGATTACAGGGTGGCTTGAATGCCCCCAGTACAAGCCATGAAGGGTAGCTTGATAAATGCCCCCAGTCCAAGCCATGAAGGGTAGCTTGATGGTTGCCCCCAGTCCAAGCCATGAAGAGTAGCTTGATGGTTGCCCCCAGTACAAGCCATGAAGGGTGGCTTGTTGATTGCCCCCAGTCCAAGCCATGAAGGGTAGCTTGATGATTACCACCAGTCCAAGCCATGAAGAGTAGCTTGTTGATTGCCCCCAGTCCAAGCCATGAAGGGCATTTTGATCAACTTCACATTAGTTTTATGTACAGTTTAAGGGCCTTACAAAATATATTACTCTCCCCAGGATACATATAAATCCCCGGGAACAAGAAAATGTTAACATTATGAACTTATGTGATTATCCTTCTATGCCCTTGACATTTTCACACTGGAAGCCAAACAGATGTAAAGATCAATCTGGACAGTAGTCACGTGCATTGTTGAGAGAAAATAATACATTCTACACTGTTAGAAAAAAGGGTTCCAAAAGTGTTCTTTGCGGAGGGATAAGGTTCTATAAAGAACCGTTTTTACATCTGAAGAACCCTTTTTAAAATAGTATGTAGCCTCTCATTACTTCTAAAATAGAAACTTACTTTTTAGTAAGATTGCAACAGAAAACAAATGAAACTATTAATTCTGGTGTAATTTCATGGGCCAAAGAATCCCCTATGTTGATGGAATATTGACTTTGATATGACTTTATTGAAGGAGGTGATAATTAATCAGATGTAATTGAATAAGAAGATTAGGTTGGTAATGCCATTCTGTAACGTCAGACTCTGTGAAAAAATGAGCATAACCTCATTTTACAAAAACGTAAAATCTGGAATAAAAACAGGATAAATCCATCAAACGTGATATATTGTTTGTACATAGCAAAAACATTTACATTCAAGTTTAACCACATCAGAATATATCGTTGTCACGGATTAGCAGAATCCCATGCCATTAAGTCACTGCAGCCGTTTTTATCTCAATATCAAATCATTTCTGGGGAACAATTTAGTACCCTACTGTAACAGTGGTGTCCTAGGACTGTCTGGGAGTGGTCTGAATGAGGGGCATAGGACTGTCTGGGAGTGGTCTGAATGAGGGGCATAGGACTGTCTGGGAGTGGTCTGAATGAGGGGCATAGGACTGTCTGGAAGTGGTCTGAATGAGGGGCATAGGACTGTCTGGAAGTGGTCTGAATGAAGGGCATAGGACTGTCTGGAAGTGGTCTGAATGTGGGGCATAGGACTGTCTGGAAGTGGTCTGAGTGAGGGGCATAGGACTGTCTGGAAGTGGTCTGAATGAGGGGCATAGGACTGTCTGGAAGTGGTCTGAATGAAGGGCATAGGACTGTCTGGAAGTGGTCTGAATGTGGGGCATAGGACTGTCTGGAAGTGGTCTGAGTGAGGGGCATAGGACTGTCTGGAAGTGGTCTGAATGAGGGGCATAGGACTGTCTGGAAGTGGTCTGAGTGAGGGGCATAGGACTGTCTGAGTGGTCTGAATGTGGGGCATAGGACTGTCTGGAAGTGGTCTGAATGAGGGGCATAGGACTGTCTGGAAGTGGTCTGAATGAGGGGCATAGGACTGTCTGCAAGTGGTCTGAATGAAGGGCATAGGACTGTCTGGAAGTGGTCTGAATGAGGGGCATAGGACTGTCTGCAAGTGGTCTGAATGAAGGGCATAGGACTGTCTGGAAGTGGTCTGAGTGAGGGGCCTATTTGGACTAGCTTAATGCGAGGGATATGTACCTGAAAACTAGCTGTTATTGGCAGAGAGGTTTGATAATGTCTTTGTTATTAGTCTATTAACTCATACCGCCTGGTGATGTTCATTTCTCCACAGCCTCCAACGTCATTTTAGAGAATTTGGCAGTACGTCCAAATGGCCTCACAACCTCAGAACAAGTGACAGGCGTCATGTGGGCGAGCGATTTGCTGATGTCAACTTTGTGAACAGTGTGGCCCGTGGTGGTAGTGGGGTTATGGTATGGGCACGCATATGCTACCAACAACAAACACAATTGGATTTTATCGATGGCAATTTGAATGCACAGAGATACTGTGACGAGATCCTGAGCCCCATTGTCATGCCATTCATCCGCCGCCATCACCTCATGTTTCAGCATAATTATGCACGGTCCCATGTCTTTAGGATCTGTACACAACTCCTGAAAGCTAAAAATGTCTCAGTTCTTCCATGACCTGCATACTCACCAGACATGTCACTTATTGAGCACATTTGGGATGCTCTGGATCTACGTTTATGACAGCGTGTTCCATTTCCCGCCAGTATCCAGCAACTTCACACAGCCATTGAAGAGGAGTGGGACAACATTACACAAGCCACAATCAACAGCCTGATCAACTCTATGTGAAGGAGATGTGTTGCGCTGTATGAGGCAAATTGTGTTTTTTGTTCATTGTTCATTGGAGGATATCTACCCACCACCTTTAAAACAGATTACCATCATCACACCTATGGGGTGGCAGGTAGCCTAGTGGTTAGAGTGTTGGACTAGTAACCGGAAGGTTGCAAGATCGAATCCCCAAGGTAAAAATATGTTGTTCCACCCCTGAACAAGGCAGTTAACCCACTGTTCCTAGGCCGTCATTGAAAATATGAATTTGTTCTTAACTGACTTGCCTAGTTAAATAAAGGTTTAAAATGTTTAAAAAAACATGTGAGGGCCAGTTATCTACCCACCACCTTTAAGACAGATTACCATTAACTTGTGAGGGCCAGTTATCTACCCACCACCTTTAAAACAGATTACCATTAACTTGTGAGGGCCAGTTATCTACCCACCACCTTTAAACAGATTACCATCAATTTGTGAGGGCCAGTTATCTACCCACCACCTTTAAACAGATTACCATCAATTTGTGAGGGCCAGTTATCTACCCACCACCTTTAAGACAGATTACCATCAATTTGTGAGGGCCAGTTATCTACCCACCACCTTTAAGACAGATTACCATCAATTTGTGAGGGCCAGTTTATAATTGTGTGCTATACGATCCCCTGATAATGTAAATCACACACAACCATATTCTCACAGGCATTCACATGCATGGAACTTTATTGAAAATCTGAGCATGGCAAGCATCCCTGTGTGTCACTGATAAGCAGCAGTATGTGATATGGATCGGGGGGGGGGGCATTACAGTCTATTGGATCAATAACTTCTGATGTGGGAGCCTGACTGAATTGAGCTGGAGCTACCCCTCTTTAAGAGCCAGGGTTATTACAATGCATCCATTGACTAATCAGGTCTGCAGGGACTAATGAACAAATGACAGAGCAGGATAATAGTGACAGCAGAGAGAAGACAGAGTCTGCCGTCTATAATTAAAGCGCTCTTTAATGCATTGTACAACAATTAACTGGTATCAATCTGAATCAGTGCAATAATGCTTGGCTCAATCACAGAGGCAAAGCGTTGATAAAAATATATATATATATATGTCTTTGCTATAATGTGTAATTAGATAATATACACTTTTATTGATTTTGCGGTTCTATGAATCAAGAGCAATTTTACAGGAGTCTCTCTCCTTTCAAGTTAGTGCCGTGTGGAATGACTGCCTCAACCACAGAGCTAGAACTATGTGATTAGTCTCTGTGGGCAGATAAATTGGACATACAATGCACATATTGTCAAGTGGTACGTGTTACTATGTCAACGGCATCATCTTTAGCACCTTCAGTGTTGTAGCACAGATGGAAACATTAGGAACTCACTGTACATTTCATTATTCAAATGTAAATGTAATTAGTTTTGCCCCCCTATAGGCTATAGTAACATATGGGATATAATCTATATCATTTTTATGCAAACATGAAACTCTTTTATTCAACTGAATCTGAAAGGTGTCATGATATGTACAGTTATGTTTTAAATTAAATGTTTTAAATGAAATGGTACATAGGTTTGTGATATAGATTGATTTACATTTAGCATTGCAATGCTGACAGAAATACAATATTACACATTGCCCCACATTACAAAACCACTTCCAATTCTTGTATACATGTGGTCCTCAGTTGGGTACGATGCTATTTATAAACAGGTAGAACAGTCTGGTTGAACCATCCCTTTCAGTTGCCAGGGGCAACTCTAAATCATCAAAGTACTACATTATTTTTCTCCCCAGTGTCAAATATACACTATTGTGGACAACCAAGGATTAAAACTATGTTCAGTCCTTCAGCAGTTTATCTTATATGTTTCATGTCTAGTTTGTAAGTTTGTTTAAACAAAGTTGTAAAACAAGTTTGTAAAACAACTTCCAATTGATTTGGAACAAGATGTGTTTATAGGCAAGTTCTTTTTTGTGCAATTTTTTGTTGCTTGAAAGAGGAAATATGAATGTATTATGAGGACACCAGTCCTTCTGCGATACCAGCTGCCTGCCACATGAAATCTCAATTTGGCAACATCCTGGCTGTGGCAATATGAGGCAAACCACGTCTGTCTCAATCAAGAATGTACTTTCTAAAACCCACTGGCACTGTTTAAAGAAACAAACAGTTTTTGTAAAAAAAAACAATTATAGGAAATATATGTATATCTTAGAGATGTTCCTTTCCCACAGTATAACCTTTGTTCTGCAGCATTTATGAATAATGTTCAGTATTAATGTTTATCACAGGTTGAATCAGGGTCTCTCTGTGGGGTCTTAAAGGATAATAGTGGTCCTGGTGATGGTTCTTCGAAGGCTGGTTAATATATTATAAGAAAAGCAGATAGCATCTAGCTAGGTACTGTACATCATGTACAGGTATGTTACAAATGTCTGGTTTGGGTTTAGATAGAATCAGTGTGATCTGAGAGACTACTAGGAGTCTTAGTGGTGGTCCTATGATGACTCACAGTCCTGCATACAGACTCCTGCATCCTCCTCAGGCAGGGCAGGTAATGGCCCGCAGCCTCCCTGAAGTCACTCCTCAGGAACGTATAAAGTACAGGATCCAGCAGACTGTTGAGGCTCAACAGACCCCTGCCCAGCTGGTAGGGCACAATCACAGCCTTCTCCCATTCACAGGCGTCCCTGTGGAAAAGCAATCCAATGTACTTCACGCATCCTGTGATGTGGTAGGGGCCAAGGACCAGGATGAAGATGACCACCAGCAGATTGAGAAGCCCCCTGATGCGGTGCTTCTCTTCCGTTCCCAAGGTACCAATGGCCGACAAAGACCTCAGGGTCTTCCAGTGGAGGAACACGATGAAGGCGAGAGGGATGATGAAGGACAGGGATAAGGTGATCAATCGGTAGATGATGAACCCCTCCTTGGAAGGGTAGCTCTCGATACACAGGGTGTGATTGTCGTTGGGTTGCATTTTATGCAAGGCGATGGATGGAGGCACGGCTACCAAGACCCATATGCTAAGGGCTATCCATCGTGCAAACTTCAGCTTTCTCAATGCTTGGAATCTCAGAGGCTTGGCGATGGCCAAGTAGCGCTCCAAAGCGATGATGCACATGAATGCAATGCCGGTGTAAATGCTGACGTAGAAACTGACCCCCAATAACTGGCAGGAAGTGGACCCGAATCGCCAGCTGTGACCCCTGCGATAGTAGTCAATCCATAGAGGTACAGTGAACAGTTGGAGGAGATCCGAAAGGAGCAGGTTGATCACGTACACCGGTAAGACGTTTTCAGACTTGATCAGACGATAGAGCCCGAACAGGGCCATCAGATTGAGGGGAGTGCCAATGATGAAGAAGATACTGTAGATTACAGGAAGGTAGATGGCATCTTGGTTGAGGTCCACTCCACAAGTGTTGGCTTCATTCAGGTTACTATTACCAGAGCTGGGGGTGGGAGGCATGTCCATGATGTCCTTAAGAATCAAGAGGATATGTTAAGTTCATATGATATAGATTGTATAGAAAGATTAACCCCATTACACATTCCCTTAGAGCCTGTGACTTGATGCTTTCACTCTTTAAATTATATTTTTGTAATTAACACCTTCAACTTGACACTAAGAGGGTATAAAGTATCATTAAAACTAGAGTGTATAAGGTATCATTAAAACTAGTGGGTATAAAGTATCATTAACACTAGAGGGTATAACGTATCATTAAAACTAGAGGGTATAAAGCATCATTAAAACTAGAGGGTATAAAGTATCATTAAAACGAGTGTATATAAAGTATCATTACAACTAGAGGGTATAAAGTATCATTAAAACTAGTGGGTATAAAGTATCATTAAAACTAGAGTGTATAAGGTATCATTAAAACTAGAGGGTATAAAGAGTCATTACAACTAGAGGGTATAAAGTATCAGTAAAACTAGAGGGTATAAAGTATCATTAAAACTAGTGGGTATAAAGTATCATTAAAACTAGTGGGTATAAAGAGTCATCAAAACTATTGGGTATAAAGAGTCATCAAAACTATTGGGTATAAAGTATCATTAAAACTAGTGGGTATAAAGTATCATTCAAACTATTAGGTATCAAGTATCATTAAAACTAGAGGGTGTAAAGTATCATTAAAACGAGAGGGTAAAAAAACATATAGATGACCACTAAATTACCATGAATTTCATAACACTGATGTGAATTCTCTCCCTGACTATGTCGTCTTATGTTATCAAAATATTAATATAACAGAACTAATCAAAACATACCTGAAGTCCTGTCTTAGCTGCACTTTTCCAACAAAATCAGAACGTCTTTTTGGGAAACCTCATTAGAGAGAGTGTGAGTTGAATAGTCAGTACCAAACGATATGCCAACAGTGTGTGTTTGAACAGGATGTGAAGTAATGCCATGGTGTGCTGGGAAAGCACAGACGCTCATAGAGATATTTATTTGGATGGTGGTGAAACAGAAGTCATGAAGTCATAAAATGAAACATGTTACATTAACCACAGCAGGAAGTTAAGAATGCCGATAATAAGAAGCTAAAATGTGTCCGTCACAGTGGCGTTAATTACTGGTCAACAGAGAAATAACTATATAAAATGTGTAAACCAGATCTGCCTCCGTAAGTCACTGTCACTTAATAACACATCATGTAATAATATCCCATGACGTTCTCAGTATTTCTGCTGTTTTTCTAATACCTTTTGTCTATAATATGATCATGCCGACTGACTCAGATTTGTTTTAATGGATCAACTGACTCTATTTTCTGTACAGATGTAGGATCTTAATTTGATTACATTTTTTTGTGAGGGAAAATCAAGAGTAAAATTTCTAAATGGAAATTACAAACTTCAGAAGTCTTTTTATTAAACCTCAAATACACTACAAGTTCTCCTCCAACAGGCTGATCAGATTTAGATCCTACACCTGTATGTATACGCCTGTTATCAAACTGTCAATAAAAATGATACCCAATACATAAACCTGCTGTTTTTTACCTTTTTACCTACATTTTGTGGCTGTAGCACCAAGTCCTTACTGAGCTACAGTACCATTCAATGGATCACGGGCCCCGGCAGGTCAGGGTATCATCCACACAGATGATCTATACGAGAGAGTGATGAGTTACTTATCTCAAGTCCTGTCTACAAGAGGTGAAACATGCTGCTGGAGTATATCTCATCCCCCAAAGAACTATGGTTAGAAACAAGAAGTCTCTTCTGTATACTTCCTGTAAAAATCAGATAATTAATAGTTTGTTAATTATACATTATTTCCTCAGTGATTTTTGGGTCCTACCACCATCACCACCACCATCATCATCACCACCATCACCACCATCACCACCATCATCATCACCACCATCACCATCATCATCACCACCACCATCATCATCACCACCATCACCACCATCACCACCATCATCATCACCACCATCACCACCACCATCATCATCACCACCACCACCATCACCACCATCATCATCATCACCATCATCACTAACTAGCACCATCATCATCAATATCAATCTCATCATCACCATCACTAACCATCATCACTAACCACCACCATCATCATCAAAATAATCCTCCCCATCACTAACCATCATCACTCACCACCATCATCATCAATATGATCCTCATCATCATTACGACCATCATCATCATCATCAATATAATCCTCATCATCATCATCACTAACCACCACCATCATCATCAATATAATCCTCACCACCATCCTCATCATCAATATAATCCTCATCATCATCATCACCACCACAACCACCATCATCACTAACCACCATCATCATCAATATAATCCTCATCATCATCATCATGACCACCATCATCAATCATCATCATCACTAACCACAAATATCATCACTAACCACCACCATCATCATCAATATAATCCTCATCACCACCATCACCAACCAACATCATCACTAACCATCACCATCATCATCATCACAACCACCATCATCACTAACTACCATCATCATCAATATAATCCTCATCATCATCATCATGACCACCATCATCAATCATCATCATCACTAACCACAAATATCATCACTAACCACCACCACCATCCTCATCATCATCATCAATATAATCCGCATCATCATCACCATCACCACCACCATCATCAATATAATCCTCATCATCATCACTAACCATCATCATCATCATCACTAACCACCACCACCATCATCATCATCACAAACCACCATCATCATCACTAACCACCACCACCATCATCACTAACCACCACCATCATCACTAACCACCACCATCATCATCATCACTAACCACCACCACCATCATCATCATCACAAACCACCACCATCATCACTAACCACCACCATCATCATCATCACTAACCACCACCACCACCACCATCATCACTACCCACAACCACCACCATCACTAACCATCACCATCATCATCATCATCATCACTAACCACCACCAGCATCACCATCATCACTAACCATCACCACCATCATCATCATCACTAACCACCACCACCACCACCATCACCATCACTAACCACCACCATCATCATCACTAACCACCACCACCATCATCATCATCATCATCATCATCACTAACCACCATCACCATCATCATCACTAACCATCACCATCATCATCATCATCATCACTAACCACCACCACCACCATCACTAACCACCACCATCATCATCACTAACCACCACCACCATCACCATCATCACTAACCATCACCACCATCATCATCATCACTAACCACCACCACCACCACCATCACCATCATCATCACTAACCACCACCATCATCATCACTAACCACCACCACCATCATCATCATCATCATCATCATCACTAACCACCATCACCATCATCATCACTAACCATCACCATCATCATCATCATCATCACTAACCACCACCACCACCATCACTAACCACCACCATCATCATCACTAACCACCACCACCATCACCACCATCACTAACCACCACCATCATCATCACTAACCACCACCACCATCACCATCATCACTAACCATCACCACCATCATCATCATCACTAACCACCACCACCACCACCATCACCATCATCATCACGAACCACCACCACCACCATCACCATCATCACCACTAACCATCACCACCATCATCATCATCACTAACCACCACCATCACCATCACCATCATCATCACGAACCACCACCACCATCATCATCACTAACCACCACCACCATCACCATTATCATCACTAACCACCATCACCATCATCATCACTAACCATCACCATCACCATTATCATCACTAACCATCACCATCATCACCATCATCACTAACCACCACCACCACCACAACCACCACCATCATCATCACTAACCACCACCATCATCACCATCATCACTAACCACCACCATCATCACTAACCACCACCACCATCACTAACCACCACCATCATCACTAACCATCATCATCAATATAATCCTCATCACCACCATCACTAACCATCATCATCAATATAATCCTCATCATCATCACCACCACCATCACCATTATCATCACTAACCACCATCACCATCATCATCACTAACCACCACCACCATCATCATCACTAACCACCACCACCATCACCATCACTAACCATCACCATCATCACTAACCACCACCACCACCATCATCATCACTAACCATCACCATCATCATCATCACTAACCACCACCACCATCACCATCATCACTAACCATCACCACCACCATCATCATCATCCCTAACCACCACGACCATCACCATCATCATCATCACTAACCACCACCATCATCACTAACCACCACCATCATCACCATCATCATCACTAACCACCATCACCATCATCATCACTAACCACCACCACCACCATCACCATCAATAACTATCATCATCATCACTAACCACCACCATCATCACTAACAACCACCATTACCACTATCATCATCACTAACCACCACCACATCATCATTAACCAACACCACCATCATCATCACTAACCATCACCATCATCACCACTAACCACCACCATCATCACTAACCACCACCATCATCACTAACCACCACCACCATCATCACTAACCACCACCACCATCATCACCACTAACCACTACCATCATCATCATCATAACCACCATCATCACTAACCACCACCACCATCACCATCATCACTAACCACCACCATCACTAACCACCACCATCAATATAATCCTCATCACCACCATCAATAACCATCATCATCATCATCATCAATATAATCCTCATCATCATCACCATCAATACCACCATCATCAATATAATCCTCATCATCATCACTAACCATCACCATCATCATCATCATCATCATCATCATCACTAACCACCACCACCATCATCATCATCACTAACCACCACCACCATCATCACTAACCACCACCACCATCATCATCATCATCACCATCATCACTAACCACCGCCACCACCATCATCATCACTAACCACCACCACCATCATCACTAACCATCACCATCATCACTAACCACCACCACCATCATCACTAACCATCACCATCATCACTAACCACCGCCACCACCATCATCACTAACCACCACCACCATCATCACTAACCACCACCATCATCACTAACCACCACCACCATCATCACTAACCACCACCACCATCAACACTAACCATCACCATCACCATCATCATAATCATCACTAACCACCACCATCCACATCACTAACCATCCCTATCATCATCACTAACCATCACCATCATCATTATCACTAACCACCACCACCATCATCATCACTAACCAACACCATCATCACCATCATCATCACTAACCATCACCATCACTAACCATCACCATCATCACCATCATTACTAACCACCACCACCGCCATCATCATCACTAACCACCACCACCATCACCATCATCATCACTAACCACCACCACCACCATCATCATCACTAACCACCACCGCCATCACCATCATCATCACTAACCACCACCACCACCATCATCATCACTAACCACCACCGCCATCACCATCACTAACCACCACCACCGCCATCATCATCACTAACCACCACCGCCATCACCATCATCATCACTAACCACCACCACCACCATCATCATCACTAACCACCATCCTCACTAACCACCACCACCACCATCATCACTAACCACCATCATCATCACTAACCACCACCACCACCACCATCATCATCACTAACCACCACCACCACCACCATCATCATCACTAACCACCACCACCACCATCATCACTAACCACCACCACCATCATCATCACTAACCACCACCACCACCACCACCATCATCATCACTAACCACCACCACCATCATCACTAACCACCACCTTCACCATCATCACTAACCACCACTACCACCATCATCATCACTAGCCACCACCAACACCACCATCATCACTAACCACCACCATCATCATCATCAATATAATCCTCATCACCACCACCAATCATCATCATCATCATTATCAATATAATCCTCATCATCATCACCACCATGTTGAGTTGTGCTAAGGGGTTGAATGGTGTTCAGTAGGTGTAGTTTTGTGAATCACCTATCACATGTTACGATCATCAACTTGTTCAACTGAGAGGAGATCTGGCAACGGTACATGTTATCAAGGTATAAAGATCAAAGAAACACTTCCCACTGGATGGTAAACTCCATATCTTCAATTCCTTCATATCTTGTGTTGAGGGAATTCAATGTGGATTTTTACAGTTTCTACAAGATATTGATTTAAAATGCTTACAAGGTGTTCAAACACTTCTTGGCAGAAATCATCTAGTTTGGCTCACACAGCTGGCTGTAGATATGGAATGTCTCCCGAATGGCACCTTATTCCTTTAGTGTCCATAGTGCTCTGCTTAAAAGTAGTGCACTATTTAGGGAATAGGGTGCCATTTGGGATGCATGCATGCACACAATTCTAAAGCACTCATGACAGTTCCTACCAGGGGCACGAGTCCAACTTTTACAGAAAGTGTTCCTGTGCCCAAATTCAATCTAAGGATCATAGGCAAAGCACTCAGATGTGAGTGGAATTAAAGAAACACAACCTGTTAGTGAAGTGTTTTACAGTAACACAACCTGTTAGTGAAGTGTTTTACAGTAACACAACCTGTTAATGAAGTGTTTTACAGTAACACAACCTGTTAGTGAAGTGTTTAACAGTAACACAACCTGTTAGTGAAGTGTTTAACAGTAACACAACCTGTTAATGAAGTGTTTAACAGTAACACAACCTGTTAGTGAAGTGTTTTACAGTAACACAACCTGTTAATGAAGTGTTTAACAGTAACAAAACCTGTTAGTGAAGTGTTTTACAGTAACACAACCTGTTAGTGAAGTGTTTAACAGTAACACAACCTGTTAGTGAAGTGTTTAACAGTAACACAACCTGTTAGTGAAGTGTTTTACAGTAACACAACCTGTTAGTGAAGTGTTTAACAGTAACACAACCTGTTAGTGAAGTGTTTAACAGTAACACAACCTGTTAGTGAAGTGTTTTACAGTAACACAACCTGTTAGTGAAGTGTTTTACAGTAACACAACCTGTTAATGAAGTGTTTAACAGTAACACAACCTGTTAATGAAGTGTTTTACAGTAACACAACCTGTTAGTGAAGCATTTAACAGTAACACAACCTGTTAGTGAAGGGTTTAACAGTAACACAAACTGTTAGTGAAGTGTTTTACAGTAACACAACCTGTTAGTGAAGCATTTAACAGTAACACAACCTGTTAGTGAAGGGTTTTACAGTAACACAACCTGTTAGTGAAGTGTTTAACAGTAACACAACCTGTTAGTGAAGTGTTTAACAGTAACACAACCTGTTAGTGAAGTGTTTTACAGTAACACAACCTGTTAGTGAAGTGTTTTACAGTAACACAACCTGTTAGTGAAGTGTTTAACAGTAACACAACCTGTTAGTGAAGTGTTTAACAGTAACACAACCTGTTAGTGAAGTGTTTAACAGTAACACAACCTGTTAGTGAAGGGTTTTACAGTAACACAACCTGTTAGTGAAGTGTTTTACAGTAACACAACCTGTTAGTGAAGTGTTTTACAGTAACACAACCTGTTAGTGAAGTGTTTTACAGTAACACAACCTGTTAGTGAAGTGTTTAACAGTAACACAACCTGTTAGTGAAGTGTTTAACAGTAACACAACCTGTTAGTGAAGTGTTTTACAGTAACACAACCTGTTAGTGAAGTGTTTTACAGTAACACAACCTGTTAATGAAGTGTTTTACAGTAACACAACCTGTTAATGAAGTGTTTTACAGTAACACAACCTGTTAATGAAGTGTTTAACAGTAACACAACCTGTTAGTGAAGTGTTTAACACTAACACAACCTGTTAGTGAAGTGTTTTACAGTAACACAACCTGTTAGTGAAGTGTTTTACAGTAACACAACCTGTTAGTGAAGTGTTTTACAGTAACACAACCTGTTAGTGAAGTGTTTTACAGTAACACAACCTGTTAGTGAAGTGTTTTACAGTAACACAACCTGTTAGTGAAGTGTTTTACAGTAACACAACCTGTTAGTGAAGTGTTTTACAGTAACACAACCTGTTAGTGAAGTGTTTTACAGTAACACAACCTGTTAAGGAAGTGTTTAACAGTAACACAACCTGTTAGTGAAGTGTTTAACAGTAACACAAACTGTTAGTGAAGTGTTTAACAGTAACACAAACTGTTAGTGAAGCGTTTAACAGTAACACAAACTGTTAGTGAAGCGTTTAACAGTAACAAAACCTGTTAGTGAAGTGTTTTACAGTAACACAACCTGTTAGTGAAGTGTTTTACAGTAACACAACCTGTTAAGGAAGTGTTTAACAGTAACACAACCTGTTAAGGAAGTGTTTAACAGTAACACAACCTGTTAGTGAAGTGTTTAACAGTAACACAAACTGTTAGTGAAGCGTTTAACAGTAACACAAACTGTTAGTGAAGCGTTTAACAGTAACACAAACTGTTAGTGAAGCGTTTAACAGTAACACAACCTGTTAGTGAAGTGTTTTACACTAACACAACCTATTAGTGAAGTGTTTTACAGTAACAAAACCTGTTAGCGAAGCGTTTTACACTAACACAACCTGTTAGTGAAGTGATGTAACACATGGGACCAAACTAGGGAAATGTAACAATCTATGTCACTTTGTTGGAGATTAATGAGTCTTAGTCTTAAGAGAACATACAGAGGAGCATGAAACTAGACAACTACAACAATAGAGATATACTTTATTAAGGATTTATAAAGGGTTTATAAGTAGTTTATAAATGGTTCATTATTAGTTACTAGTAATACAATTGTAAGCTTGTCATCTAGCTGCTTATTGCATACTAATACTTTAAATAATTGTATAATTAATAATACAAATAATTAATATATTATTTAGTGCAATAATTAGTAGTAATATAATAATAAACATACTTTGTATATTAATTTGTATAATTATTATTATGTTATTCTCATTCATCAATACGTCTGCTTTAGACACAAGAGTAGAAGATAAAGTACTTTCTAGAAATGCATATCAATGACTTCCTCCATTTATTGCCCCTTCTTTGACTAATGTCTCATAATACATTGTACCATGCTGTTCTTTCTATGAGTGCCTTGCGACAATCTCAGAGGCCCTTAATAATTGAAAGAGAATGTAATCTAAGCACGGTTGAAAAGAGAAATACAATTATCTGCATGTGAACCCTTTTAAAAACCAAAGCAGGTGAACTTCAGGTTACCTGGCAGATAAGACCTTAACTGATTAATATAATGTAGTGGCAGTGTGTGGAAGAATCACGGGTATATTCTACAGAGGGCCAATCTGTAGGGAGTTATTTTCATTCTGAAGTTGTGTTTAACTTATGAGTCACTTGCCTACCATGGGGATTTGGTATGTAGTGTGTCAAGGATAAAGAATGCAACGGCACTGGAAATACTGGAGACTTATACTTATACTCTGAGCTATGCAAGAAAGTGCATCTCAACGAATACAGGGGAAGAGTCTAAGAAAAAAAATCAAATTTCCAAGAAAATGTATTGTTAGTCATTTTAAACATGTTTCTATTATGACATCACAAAGGTACCCGTTCCAATTACTGCATATTTAACATGGTTTGGCCATCTTGAAATCTCCTGTACTGCAGGTGGAATCCTTGAGAGTAAAAGTACATGTTTTCCACAGGGTTAAAGGCAGGCTTGGTATACAATAGAGAACAGACCTCTTGGAAACAGAGAGAGAAATGCTGTCTCTTCTATTTAATTCTGGGAATGCGTTATCTGACATGGCACATCAAATGTGCCAGCAAAAAGACTGCAAAGAAACAAATCAAATCAAAGTTTACAGATCACAAGATGGGATAAAAGAACCGTATGAAAGATGTCACAATAACAGAGTGAAAGAATTAAAAACGTCATAATCTCATGAAGATTACCTAAGCACATTATCAGGTCTATGCATTCAGGGGGGGGGGGGGAACGCATTTCAATTTGTATACTAGTACGAACGCTTACTGAGGAGTAAGTCCAAGTAAAAAATATATTCCTATATTTCATGTAGGCCTATAGCAGTTCAATAGTTCCAGTAGCAAAACAAACATTTGAAGAAAGTACACCTGTTGCTCTACACAGATACTGTAAACAATAAGCGAAAGCCACACGACATGACAATGGTTGACAGCAGCACCCGAACTTGACCAATCCATTTTGACCATCTAGATAAGGGGTGTCAAACTCATTTTGCTCACGGGCCGCATTTGGTCTTTAACGGGGTCTGGAAGGCCGAACTGAAAATATGTTATATTTCCTCGCTGTTAAAATGATCAAAATGATGTCCTCTATCCATCGGTTTGGGAATGTTCTATGCTCCCTGACTATCCAGCTTTCAGGTAATCAAAATCCAGTCAATTGTTATTTGTCACATGCTTGGTAAACAACATGTGTAGGATAACAGTGAAATACTTACTTACAGGCCCTTCCCAACAATACAGAGAGAAAATATTAAAAATAATAGAAAAATAATAACACAAGGAATAAATCCACAATGAGTAACAATAACTTGTCTATTTACAAGGGGGACCAGTACTGAGTAATGATAACTTGGCTATAAACATGGGGTACCAGTACTGAGTAATGATAACGTGTCTATATACAAGGGGTACCAGATAACGTGTCTATATACAAGGGGTACCAGATAACGTGTCTATATACAAGGGGTACCAGATAACGTGTCTATATACAAGGGGTACCAGATAACGTGTCTATATACAAGGGGTACCAGATAACGTGTCTATATACAAGGGGTACCAGATAACGTGTCTATATACAAGGGGTACCAGATAACGTGTCTATATACAAGGGGTACCAGATAACGTGTCTATATGCAAGGGGTACCAGATAACGTGTCTATATACAAGGGGTACCAGATAACGTGTCTATATACAAGGGGTACCAGATAACGTGTCTATATACAAGGGGTACCAGATAACGTGTCTATATACAAGGGGTACCAGATAACGTGTCTTAACTGCCTTGTTCAGGGGCAGAACAACAGATTTTAACCTTGTCAGCTCGGGGATTTGATCTTGCAACCTTTCGGTTACAAGTCCAACGCTCTCACCACTAGGCTACCTGCCGCCACAAATATAGGTGTAATATTTCGAAACCGTTTTGGTTTGGCTTCAGTCATTCCAATGTAGACTGGATCTGGCCCGCAGGCCTTGAGGTTGACACGTGATCTAGTGCTTCATGTGAAGCTCTTAAGCATGACATCATGTCCTGTCGTAGATGAAATGTAGCCATCGAGTCTCAGAGGTGAAAGGAAATACACCTCCAACTTTAGCCATCTGGTGTTTCTGTACCACTGTCTGCAAAGGAAAACATGTGTGTGTGTGTGTTTGTGTGTGTGTTTGTGTGTGTGTGTGTGTTTGTGTGTGTGTTTGTGTGTGTGTTTGACCTACGTGAAGGATTCTGATCCGCAGGAGAACTGCTGAGTAGCATCTGCTGGCAGCGAGAACGCCTTGGGTCCTTCACATGACATGACAAATTACACTGGGCAGTTTACATTTAATTATCCCCTTGAATAATCACCTCCAAGAGAGATTATTTGGGAAGGAGGGGAGAGTGAAAACTAACGGGGGGAAGAGACAATATTTAGAAACATATTTTTTCTATATCAGACGCTTCACAGATGAGTGAAGGGAGGTGAAGGACCATAAAATGCCCTCTAACCTCCATTGACCTAAGAAAGGGTTAATTTACTGATGCCGTCTAACCTCTATTGACAGGAGAAAGGGTTAACGTACTGATGCCATCTAACCTCTATTGACAGCAGAAAGGGTTAACTTACTGATGCCATCTAACCTCTATTGACAGTAGAAAGGGTTAACTTACTGATGCCATCTAACCTCTATTGACAGCAGAAAGGGTTAACTTACTGATGCCGTCTAACCCCTATTGACAGCAGAAAGGGTAAACTTACTGATGCCATCTAACCTCTATTGACAGTAGAAAGGGTTAACTTACTGATGCCATCTAACCCCTATTGACAGCAGAAAGGGTTAACTTTCACACCCTGATCTGTTCACCTGTCCTTGTGATTGTCTCCACCCCCTCCAGTTGTCACTTATTTTCCCCAGTGTATTTATCCCTGTGTCTCCTGTCTCTCTGTGCCAGTTCGTCTTGTGTCAGTCAATCAGCATGTTTTTCCTGTGCTCCTGCTTTTTCTATTGTCACGCCCTGATCTTAGTTCCTTTTTTATGTCTCTATTTTGGTTTGGTCAGGGCGTGAGTTGGGGTGGGCATTCTATGTGTTTTTTCTATGTCTTCTATTTCTATGTGTTTGGCCTGGTATGGTTCCCAATCAGAGGCAGCTGTCTATTGTTGTGTCTGATTGAGAACCATACTTAGCAACAAGCTAAGCTGTGTTTTGGTATGTTTCACTTGTGATTGCATGATTATAAATATTTTTAGAAATATTTATGCATTTGGCGCCCTGCAATTCTAGCGGTTGTTTAGGAAAGTGATCCCGTAAAAGGGATCTGTAGTGCAGAGAAGTTAAGACAAGGGTTTAAAAACTTCTTAAGGCTAAGGGGCACTATTTTCACATCCGGATGAAAAGTGTGCCCAAAGTAAACTGCCTGCTACTCAGGCCCAGAAGCTAGGATATGCATTTATTGGTAGATTTGGATAGAAAACACTCTAAAGTTTTTAAAACTGTTAAAATTATGTCTGTGAGTATAACATAACTTATTTGGCAGGCGAAACCCCAAGGACAAACCATCCAGGATTTTTTATTGTTGTTGAGGTCACTCTCTTTTCAATGGGTTTTCTATGTGGATCTAGATTTCTAAGGCACTTTCTTGCAGTTTCTATCGCTTCCACTAGATGTCAACAGTCTTCAGAAATTGGTTGATGTTTTCCTTTGAGTAATGAAGAAGTATGGCTGTTCAGAACGAGGGTCGAGTCTATTGTTGTGGTTGGGGCTCGCAACCTGAAAGCTCGCTCCAATTTGTTTTCGTCCTGTATTGAACACAGTTTATTCCGTCTTAAATTTGATCAATTATTTACGTTTAAAAATACCTAAAGTTGGATTAGGAAAGTTGTTTGAAATGTTTGGATCAAGTTTACAGGTAACTATATTAGATACTTTGTAGTCATGTTGCGTGAGTTGGAACCGGTGTATTTTCTGAATCAAACGTGCCAAATAAATTGACATTTTGGAGATATAAAGACGGAATTTATCGAACAAAAGGACCATTTGTGATGTTTAATGGACATATTGGAGTGCCAACAGAAGAAGATCTTCAAAGGTAAGGCATGAAATATATCGTTATTTCTGACATTTGTGTTGCGCCTGGCGGGTTGAAATCTGATTTTCATGTGTTGGTATGCTGGGCGCTGTCCTCAGATAATAGCATGGTTTGCTTTCGCCGTAAAGCCTTTTTGAAATCTGACACTGTGGCTGGATTAACAAGAAGTTCATCTTTAAACCGATGTATAACACTTGTATGATTTATGAATTATTATTATGAGTATTTCTGTTTTTGAATTTGGCGCGCTGCTATTTCACTGGGTGTTGTCAAGTCAATCCCGTTAATTGGCGCGCAAAGGGATTTCTAAGAATGAACTATCTTGGAATTTAAAGAACATTTTCAATTACTTTATTTTCAATAATCACATTTTTTCTTAACTTTTGAAACATAAGAAATAGCACAAGAAAATGTCCAATAACCTTTTTAACTTTCTTCTTAAGTCTATAGTTAAGGAAACAATGGCAGTTAAGAAGAAATGTCTTATTAAGAAGGTTTTGTGAATCTGGGACCAGGTAAATATTTCCCAGAACAGAACAAAGTATACAATATAATGGATGGCTAATTACATAAAATAATTGGATGTTTTATTCCAAAAAGTACTCTTATCAGTATCTTTGGTTATAGCACTATGGCAGAGTGACAGTTAAGTTGTAAACATCACTCAGCGCATGAGCGAGATTACATTTAGGCTACTCTCGATTATACATCATCACGTCGTCTGGCTGAGAAATTAGCTGCAAAATGTAAACAAGCCTGAAGGGGAGGAAATGGAAAAAAGCTCCAGTATTTCCAGTGCTGTGGCGTCAAAGCACTAAATAAGTCAAATTAAGATTTAATATCTCTTATTTTGTCACGAATCCCGCTTCCTGAGTCTGGGTTTGCCTGTGTGTCTGTCCTGGAGTGTGTTTCAGGTGTCCTGGAACGCACCCTGTCTGGTTGCCGGGCGAATTAGCTCATTGGGAGATTGATTTCACCCGCACCTGTTTCCCGTCAGTAATCTGCACACCTGTCCTGATCATCATCTCTACCCTTCAAAAGCTCTGACCTGACTTCCATTCCCTGCCGGATCGTTAGCCATGAACAGTATGTTGTGCCTGAGTACCAGACTCCAGTTGGATAGAATTTGTTTTGTTGTTTTCATTTACGTATTGCTTGCCTTGAACTTACCTCCGTTTGTTTTGTCTTCAGTTACTCACCTGGATCATTCACTCCATTCCCGCCTGGTTGACAGAGGATTCTGCTACTACATTGGATTCACCTATTTCCTCTCATCTACTCACCACCGCTGCCCGCTACGCCATCTGGATATATCTACCTTTTCACATTTCACTGTAAATAAATACTCACCTTCTTCCTACGCTCCTTGTCCTGGTCTGCTTCTGGGTTCGATCTTGAAAGATCGTGACATATTTGAGAGATAAACCAAAATCGAACCAAAATTTTGCACTTACTGAATCTGGCTTTAACATGTGAACTCTAAATTCAATACATGTGAAAATATGGTTTCAGATGTGACATTTAAGGTCAACATGTGAAACTGCAAATGTGACATGTTGTTGTTGTTTTTGTAAAGGATTTACAAAAAGTTTGAATATATTTATAATCCCTCTACTCTAAATGTTTGAAAGTGTATTTGTTGCTGTAACGATACTCGTCCTCTTCGTCTGAGGAGTATGAAGGATCGGACCAATGTGCAGCGTGGTAAGTATCCATTTTAATTTATTAAAACTGAACACTAAAAAATACAAAATAACAAAGTGAATGATACAAATGAAAACAGTCCCGAAAGGTGCAAACACAAAACAGGAAACAATCACCCACAAAACACAATAGAAAACAGGCTACCTAAATATGGCTCCCAATCAGAGACAACGACTGACACCTGCCTCTGATTGAGAACCATACTAGGCCAAACACATAGAAAATTACCTACAGAACAAAACATAGAAAAACAACATAGAATGCCCACCCCAACTCACGCCTTGACCAAACTAAAATAAAGACATAAAAAAGGAACTAAGGTCAGAACGTGACAGTTGCGGAGGCTTATACAGAGGTTTCACCAGATGAAAACAGCATGTATCCATGTTGTTATCACTTACCTGTGTAAATAGTGTCACTTAATTGTGTAAATAGTGTTACTTAACTGTGTAAATAGTGTCACTTAGCTGTGTAAATAGTGTTACTCAACTGTGTAAATAGTGTTACTCAACTGTGTAAATAGTGTCACTTAGCTGTGTAAATAGTGTCACTTAGCTGTGTAAATAGTGTCACTTAGCTGTGTAAATAGTGTTACTTAACTGTGTAAATAGTATCGCTCAACTGTGTAAATAGTGTCACTTAGCTGTGTAAATAGTGTCACTTAGCTGTGTAAATAGTGTCACTTAGCTGTGTAAATAGTGTTACTTAACTGTGTAAATAGTATCGCTCAACTGTGTAAATAGTGTCACTTAACTGTGTAAATAGTGTCACTTAGCTGTGTAAATAGTGTCACTTAGCTGTGTAAATAGTGTCACTTAGCTGTGTAAATAGTGTCACTTAGCTGTGTAAATAGTGTCACTTAGCTGTGTAAATAGTGTGTCACTTAGCTGTGTAAATAGTGTGTCACTTAGCTATTGTAGCGGTTTCAGGGGTTGTGTGGTGGATGGACGGTATGTGCCTGCGAGGTTGCTTTGTTTTCTGAATGCCAGGACCACGGACAGCAATGTGAAGTAGTCCCCAGAGGCAGGACCATGGACAGCGCAGGGGAAACTTCTAGACTGCAGCAGAACAGCCACACCTGTCTCCAGTTGTGATCAGAGCCAAACTGCAGACAGGTGAAACCAATCAGGGCCTCTACTTAACTTTACCGTGCCCTGGGTTTTTTCTTTTCTTTGTCTTTTCTTTGACCCCCGGAAGGTGAAGGAGTAGGAGGTTATTTGGGAGAGAGAACGTACGGTGGAGAAGGAGGTTTACCGGAAGAACGGAATTGATGAGTTAAACAATGATTGAACCCCCAAAGAGCAAGATTGGAGGACCTTCCACTGGTGACGAAGTGTTTAGTCTATTTGTTCAGAGTTTTGTAGAAATGGAACGCTGCCGACCTCTGATAATAATAAACCACTTTAACCCTTCCCTTGGACTGGTGGTGTGTGTTTGTATGTGTAAACCAGGCCTTACAGAGATCTTGGCGCCGAAACCGCCACACTGTGTAAATAGTGTGTAACATAGCTGTGTAGATTTTGTCCTCTGAATACACTGAAAGTTATCCATCAGTTGAATGACACTCCGATCCGACCCTTCTCTTAACAGGCCAGTTGACAAGGATTCATCACCCTGGTTCAATCTGCTTTTACATTTCATCCATTATTTATCTAGCCTGTGTTTTGGCACCAAAACTGTATCATAAAGTGCCTTTTTACATCAAAGGAATACGAGCACAGTCCTGCCAAGTGTTCCCACTCTAAGGTATGGCAGTCCTATGCAGCAGCATGACATGAAATCTGTTATTTTAGAAAATCAGCGCCGCACCAAAGGTGATCACCCTGGGACATGTAACACAGCTGTCAATGAAGGCAGGATCCCAGCAGAGGAGGAAATATACAGAGTAATGTACAGACATTAGGAGGAACCCAGGCTAAACATGACATACTTGTGAGTCATAATGCATACTGCAGCCCTGTGTTCAAACCTCCACGATGGCTTTACACACATGTTTTGGGGATTTATATATTGTATTTATAGATTTCAGCCATAGTGTGGGGTATTTTACATGTAAAGGACTTTTGATCTTGTAAAAATATGAGAAATTACATGGAATTCTTCATTTTTCAAATGGAATGAATAATCTCCTCACTGATCACCTCACTGTACTCCTCAGTAGCCTCCTCACTGTACTCAGTAACCTCCTCACTGTACTCCCCAGTAATCTCCTCACTGTACTCAGTAACCTCCTCACTGTACTCAGTAACCTCCTCACTGTACTCCCCAGTAATCTCCTCACTGTACTCAGTAACCTCCTCACTGTACTCAGTAACCTCCTCATTGTACTCCTCAGTAACCTCCTCACTGTACCCCTCAGTAACTTCCTCACTACTCCTCAGTAATCACCTCACTGTACTCCACAGTAACTTCCTCACTGTACTCCTCAGTAACCTCTTCACTGTACTCCTCAGTAATCACCTCACTGTACTCCTCAGTAACCTCCTCACTGTACTCCTCAGTAACCTCCTCACTGTACTCCTCAGTAACCTCCTCACTGTACTCCTCAGTAACCTCTTCACTGTACTCCTCAGTAATCACCTCACTGTACTCCACAGTAACTTCCTCACTGTACTCCTCAGTAACCTGACTGTACTCCTCTGTAACCTCCTCACTGTACTCCTCAGTAATCACCTCACTGTACTCCTCAGTAACCACCTCACTGTACTCCTCAGTAACCTCCTCACTGTACTCCTCAGTAATCACCTCACTGTACTCCTCAGTAACCACCTCACTGTACTCCTCAGTAATCACCTCACTGTACTCCTCAATAACCTGACTGTACTCCTCAGTAATCACCTCACTGTACTCCTCAGTAAACTCCTCACTGTACTCCTCAGTAACCACCTCACTGTACTCCTCAGTAACCTCCTCACTGTACTCCTCAGTAATCACCTCACTGTACTCCTCAGTAATCACCTCACTGTACTCCTCAGTAATCACCTCACTGTACTCCTCAGTAACCTGACTGTACTCCTCAGTAATCACCTCACTGTACTCCTCAGTAATCACCTCACTGTACTCCTCAGTAATCACCTGACAGTACTCCTCAGTAACCTGACTGTACTCCTCAGTAATCACCGCACTGTACTCCTCAGTAATCACCTCACTGTACTCCTCAGTAATCACCTCACTGTACTCATCAGTAATCACCTCACTGTACTCCTCAGTAATCACCTGACTGTACTCCTCAGTAACCTGACTGTACTCCTCAGTAACCTCCTCACTGTACTCCTCAGTAATCACATCACTGTACTCCTCTGTAACCTCCTCACTGTACTCCTCAGTAATCACCTGACTGTACTCCTCAGTAACCTCCTCACTGTACTCCTCAGTAATCACCTCACTGTACTCCTCAGTAACCTCCTCACTGTACTCCTCTGTAACCTCCTCACTGTACTCCTCAGTAATCACCTGACTGTACTCCTCAGTAACCTCCTCACTGTACTCCTCAGTAATCACATCACTGTACTCCTCAGTAACCTCCTCACTGTACTCCTCAGTAATCACCTCACTGTACTCCTCAGTAATCACCTCACTGTACTCCTCAGTTACCTCACTGTACTCCTCAGTAATCACCTCACTGTACTCCTCAGTAACTACCACATGATTAGTTTAGCACTGGGTCATACTGGATAGCCTATACATTAGAGACATGTAATGGGGAGAGAATAAACCAATAATCCATTAATATAACATACATCCTCTTTTATCAATTGATTTTAATCAACGTCAACAGAGTTATGCCAAAGCCTGTCTTACTAAACTGTAGTTCTCAAGCACAGCATTTCTTAGACATCACATCACACAGACGTTTCCACACGGACATCTTGAGATCTCCCCCATCTTCCTTCCAACTCCCTGGGTTCCTCTCCCAACGTCATCACTTTGACCCCTATCGGATGGTTGAGTGAGACAGCCATCCCCCTGGTACAGTGCCTGTTCCTCACCACAGAGCTGTCACAGTGCCTGTTCCTCACCACAGAGCTGTCACAGTGCCTGTTCCTCACCACAGAGCTGTCACAGTGCCTGTTCCTCACCACAGAGCTGTCAGCTGTCATAGTGCCTGTTCCTCACCACAGAGCTGTCACAGTGCCTGTTCCTCACCACAGAGCTGTCACAGTGCCTGTTCCTCACCACAGAGCTGTCAGCTGGTACAGTGCCTGTTCCTCACCACAGAGCTGTTACAGTGCCTGTTCCTCACCACAGAGCTGTCAGCTGGTACAGTGCATGTTCCTCACCACAGAGCTGTCAGCTGTTACAGTGCCTGTTCCTCACCACAGAGCTGTTACAGTGCCTGTTCCTCACCACAGAGCTGTCAGCTGGTACAGTGCATGTTCCTCACCACAGAGCTGTCAGCTGGTACAGTGCCTGTTCCTCACCACAGAGCTGTTACAGTAACTGTTCCACACCACAGAGCTGTCAGCTGGTACAGTGCATGTTCCTCACCACAGAGCTGTCAGCTGTTACAGTGCCTGTTCCTCACCACAGAGCTGTCACAGTAACTGTTCCTCACCACAGAGCTGTCAGCTGTCACAGTGCATGTTCCTCACCACAGAGCTGTCAGCTGTTACAGTGCCTGTTCCTCACCACAGAGCTGTCAGCTGGTACAGTGCATGTTCCTCACCACAGAGCTGTCAGCTGGTACAGTGCCTGTTCCTCACCACAGAGCTGTTACAGTAACTGTTCCTCACCACAGAGCTGTCAGCTGGTACAGTGCATGTTCCTCACCACAGAGCTGTCAGCTGTTACAGTGCCTGTTCCTCACCACAGAGCTGTCACAGTAACTGTTCCTCACCACAGAGCTGTCAGCTGTCACAGTGCATGTTCCTCACCACAGAGCTGTCCCAGTGCATGTCCCTCACCACAGAGCTGTCACAGTGCCTGTTCCTCACCACAGAGCTGTCAGCTGGTACAGTGCCTGTTCCTCACCACAGAGCTGTTACAGTGCCTGTTCCTCACCACAAAGCTGTCAGCTGGTACAGTGCACGTTCCTCACCACAGAGCTGTCAGCTGTTACAGTGCCTGTTCCTCACCACAGAGCTGTTACAGTGCCTGTTCCTCACCACAGAGCTGTCAGCTGGTACAGTGCATGTTCCTCACCACAGAGCTGTCAGCTGGTACAGTGCCTGTTCCTCACCACAGAGCTGTTACAGTAACTGTTCCTCACCACAGAGCTGTCAGCTGGTACAGTGCATGTTCCTCACCACAGAGCTGTCAGCTGTTACAGTGCCTGTTCCTCACCACAGAGCTGTCACAGTAACTGTTCCTCACCACAGAGCTGTCAGCTGTCACAGTGCCTGTTCCTCACCACAGAGCTGTCAGCTGTTACAGTGCCTGTTCCTCACCACAGAGCTGTCACAGTAACTGTTCCTCACCACAGAGCTGTCAGCTGTCACAGTGCCTGTTCCTCACCACAGAGCTGTCAGCTGTTACAGTGCCTGTTCCTCACCACAGAGCTGTCACAGTGGCTGTTCCTCACCACAGAGCTGTCAGCTGGTACAGTGCCTGTTCCTCACCACAGAGCTGTCACAGTGCCTGTTCCTCACCACAGAGCTGTCACAGTGCCTGTTCCTCACCACAGAGCTGTCAGCTGTGGGTCCTTCTGAGAACCAAATACAGCCCCCCCATCTGGAGAGCTGCTAATCACAGCAGACTGACAGCTCAGCAACACCGTCAGTGATCTTCATTAGTAAAGCTAATGTACACTACTGTATGTGTTGGATGCTTCATTTATGTTTGGCTGTATTGCCTGACTTGGAATGGGAAGCATTGGGATCCAGGTTTATACAGTGGTAGAGCTGTAATTCTACAGAACCTTAGCTCAGATGCGGTTCAGATAGGTATGCGGTTACTGATTTATAAATTAAAGTTCCAAGTATTAAGAAGTTGTGTGATAGCATCAGTAAGTTAACCCTTCTTCAGGTTAGTAGAGGTTAGATGGCATCAGTAAGTTAACCCTTTCTCCTTGTCTATAGAGGTTAGACGGCATCAGTAAATTAACCCTTTCTCCGGTCAGTAGAGGTTAGACGGCATCCTTTCTCCGGTCAGTAGAGGTTAGACGGCATCCTTTCTCCGGTCAATAGAGGCTAGACGGCATCCTTTCTCCGGTCAATAGAGGTTAGACGGCATCCTTTCTCCTGTCAATAGAGGCTAGACGGCATCCTTTCTCCGGTCAATAGAGGTTAGACGGCATCCTTTCTCCTGTCAATAGAGGCTAGACGGCATCCTTTCTCCTGTCAATAGAGGTTAGACGGCATCCTTTCTCCTGTCAATAGAGGTTAGACGGCATCCTTTCTCCGGTCAATAGAGGTTAGACGGCATCCTTTCTCCGGTCAATAGAGGTTAGACGGCATCCTTTCTCCGGTCAATAGAGGTTAGACGGCATCCTTTCTCCGGTCAATAGAGGCTAGACGGCATCCTTTCTCTGGTCAATAGAGGTTAGACGGCTTCCTTTCTCCGGTCAATAGAGGTTAGACGGCTTCCTTTCTCCGGTCAATAGAGGTTAGACGGCATCCTTTCTCCGGTCAATAGAGGCTAGACGGCATCCTTTCTCCTGTCAACAGAGGCTAGACGGCATCCTTTCTCCGGTCAATAGAGGTTAGACGGCATCCTTTCTCCGGTCAGTAGAGGTTAGACGGCATCCTTTCTCCGGTCAATAGAGGTTAGACGGCATCCTTTCTCCGGTCAATAGAGGTTAGACGGCATCCTTTCTCCGGTCAGTAGAGGTTAGATGGCATCAGGAAGTTTAACCTCTACTGACCTGAAGAAGGGTTAACTTACTGATGCCATCTACGCTCTATTGACCGGAGAAAGGATGCCGTCTAAACTCTATTGACAGGAGAAAGGGTTAACTTACTGATACCGTCTAACCTCTACTGACCTGAAGAAGAGTTGACGGCGTCAGTAAGTATAAGGGCACTAGGCAAGAACCAGATGCAGTCACGAGAGGCAGGTGGTTTGAGTCTTCTACACCTGCATTGCTTGCTGTTTGGGGTTTTAGGCTGGGTTTCTGTTCAGCACTTTGAGATATCAGCTGATGTAAGAAGGGCTATAAAAATACATTTGATTTGATTTTGATTTGATTAATATAATCCAAAAGGGTAGGCAAGAGAATGGTCGTGGACAGGCAAAAGGTCAAAACCTCTAGGAGGTACAAAGTGGCAGGCAGGCGTGTACAGAGTCCAGAAACAGGCAAGGTTCAAAACCGGGAGGACTAGCAAAAAGAGAATAGATGTAACGGCTGTTGGAAGGAGAGGACCAAGGAGCATCGTGGTACGTGTCCATATTTATTAAATGAACACTGAAATAACAAAATTAACAAAGATAACGACCGAAACAGTTCTGGCTGGTGCAGACACTGTCACGCCCTGACCTTAGTTATCTTTGTTTTCTTTATTATTTTAGTTAGGTCAGGGTGTGACATGGGGGATGTATGTGTTTTGTATTGTCTAGGCGTTTTTGTATGTTTATGGGGGCAGTGTCTAGTATAGGTGTTTGTATGTCTATGGCTGCCTAGATTGGTTTTCAATTAGAGGCAGCTGTTGTTCATTGTCTCTGATTGAGAGCCATATTTAGGCAGCCATATTCATTGGGTATTTCGTGGGTAATTGTCTATGTTTAACGTTAGTTGCTTGTGTCTGCACTTTCGTTTGTAGCTTCACGGTCGTTTGTTGTTTTGTTAGTTTGTAAAAGTGGTTGTTTCGTCTTCGTTTATTAAAAGAAGATGTATTTATATCACGCTGCGCCTTGGTCCTCTCTTTCACCGAACGACGATCGTGACAGACACACAACAGAAAACAACTACCCACAAACACCAGGTGGGAAAAGGCTACCTAAACTCAGGGCAGTGAGAGAAAAAGCTCATGAAAGCAATGCAACATGTTAATTCACACACAAACTTCATATGAAAGTTTCAGTATTGATTATTAAAACCCAAGAACATGTTGTAGAACAGTAATCTTAGTAAGAAATACGCTAACATGATTCCCATTGGTAGCTAGATAGCTAGCTCAAATGGTTGCCTAGCAACAAATATCTTAAGAAGATTTGTAAGAAGATATTTGAGAATTTCATAAGAAAATCATAAAATCTTAAGATATTGTTGAGGAATTGCACTTATGAACTATCTTATGAACTTCTTAAAAAGCTTCTTAATTTTTTGTGTAAGAAGTGTTTTGTGATCTGGGCCCTGTTCTGCATGTTCTGTAGTGTTCTGCCTGTTGGCTAGACTAGGCAGCTACTGTAGCTAGCTAACTGCCTAAATTAGTTAACTCACTAGCTCGCTAGCAAACTAACAGTTAGCTACCGTTAGGCTCATCGTAAATCCAAAATGCTTGTTTTCTGTGTTAGCTAATTATTCACGTTTGTCTCCCACAACATAAACATCTAAAAAGCTAGCATTACTATATCAGAGATGTCAAGGTAATATAGCTAATATCTAATGACCTTGTGAATGTATCAATAGTTGTAGCTAAGTTAGCTGTCAGTCATAGCTAGGTCTATGGATTATTTACAGCAAACAATATCGACATCTACTAATTGCTATTCTTACATAGAGTACATTTTCTGTCAATTGCTGTGGCAGCACCATTTCAGCAGGTCAAATTTCTAGTACAGGTAAACGTACTTGGTGGACTTGGTGATTCTGATTCATCAATGATTGCTTTTAGGAGAATCTGCTGCCTGAATATGGCACACATAGGTCTAAAAAGAGAAGGAGAGCCAGGGACAGAGGTCCAAGGGTCTGTGGAGGATTGCTGAGGGCCTGTGTAGAAACAGGGTCCATGTAGAGGGTAAGAGGATCACACAGGGCCAGGGGAGGGAACAGGGGGAGAGGTAGAAGCAGCAGAGGCAGAATCTGGGAAATATCCCTGCTGACAGGGAGAGAGTTGATCATCATCAAGATAGACGTGCACAGCTTTGTAAGCCACACAACACCATGTCTGATTAGTCTAAACCAAATCTTGACCAGATTGTCAACTCTGGTACTCATGTCAACCAGGAAGTAGTTTTTTACTCATTAACTTTAGGTGTATCTTGAACAGCTGTCGGAGAGAGAGAGAGACACATGGTGATTTGACGATGATGCTGGAGAGGACACCAGGAGCTCTTTTTGATGTGGTCCATCTCATCCAGGCCAACCAGGGAGGTGGTGGTGCAGGGAGAGGCCCTTTTTGGTGCACCTGTGGCAGGTGTCATGAAATGCCAACTGACTGTGGAGAAGTGCTGTAGTGGGAGGCTAACCACCTGCATCAGTACAACGCTGCACATGTATACTTCCTGCCTGGAGCCTGGAAACCGTGAGCAACATCAGGGTCTACAGGAAGGATCTGTTAGCCCTGGATGAGAGCGAGGAACAGGGAGAAGACCATGCGGAGTACAGGCATGCTGCCTACTGGAAGTTTATCTGTCGGCAGCATGGCATGCTTCGGCAGGGTCACAGAATTGTTATTCCAAGCTGCTGCGTGTGGCACATCAGAGACGCTTTCCCTGACACTAATGGCCTGTATAAAGGATTCACTCCTGGCAGACTAAGAGAATTCTGTCCATGTATTTGTTTGCTTATTTGTGTATGTGTTCGCCAACTCTAATCCACTGTTTATTATTAAAAACTGATGTTACAGACAAAGGTTGAATATAGTGCAAAATGTTTTATTTGTTCAAAAAATATATATCTTTTTTATATGAAACAGAATCATAGAACACAGAATTTGACGGTGTATAAATTACATTTGTTTAGACATAAGACAACATTCATGAGTGACAATGTACTCATAAGGTTTATTTATAGGTAGATTAGTAGAGTGGACTGTACAATACATTATCAATAACATGAGGTTATTTACAATTGCTATTTATAGGCAAATTAGGTTTATTTAATTGAGTAGAGTGGACTGTACAATAACACAATGTACAATAACATAATGGTGGTTATTTGTTATTGTTATTTACAATAAACTATAGGAACGAATTGTTAGCTATTGGTATTCAGTGTGCATGTGTGCTTGTGTGTGCCTGTGTGTGTGTGCGTGCGTGTGTGTGTGTGTGTGGGTGTGTGTGTGTGTGTGTGCGTATGTGTGCGCACGCGCGCATGTGGGCATGGGGTTTCTGTCAAGAATCAGGAAAAGACCCAGATGCAGACATTTTCGAAGTAACAAAAGTTTACTACAAAAACAGGGGGGCAGGCAAATGACAAGTCAAGGGCAGGCAGAGGTCAGTAGTCCAGAGCAGAGACCGAAAGGTACAGAACGGCAGGCAGGCTCAGGGTCAGGCCAGGCAGAGGTCAGTAATCCAGGGTGGTTGACAAGGTACAGAACGGCAGGCAGGCTCAGGGCAGGCAGAATGGTCAAAACCAAAAACTAGAAAACAGGAACTAGAGAAAGACAGAAGCACGGGGAAAACGCTGGTAGGCTTGACGAAACAAAACAAACTGGCAACTGACAAACAGAGAACACAGGTATGTATACACTGGGGATAATGGGGAAGATGGGCGACACCTGAAGGGGGGTGGAAACAAGCACAAAGACAGGTGCAACAGATCAGGGTGTGACAGTGTCAGGTCAGTGTAGCAGATCCCAGGGAGAGGGAGGAACAGATACACCTACAAACATTCTGTTTGACCCTACTTTTTAAAAAACACGGCTGTTTTTAATCTTATCACTCATACCTAGCCCTCGGCTGACATAAGCCTGAACCAGCACCTGGATGGGTGGTGGTGGAACCTCAGGGAGAAGGCCAAGATTCCTAGGGTCACTGGCTACACGAGGGATGATCCTTGGCATTCCCACGTTGGATGCCAACCTCTGTCTGACCACACCTGCTTGCAGCTCAGGGATGCAACTGTAGGGTTTTGGGGTCTTCTTCGCAAGCACTGTCCATCACTTTATACTGGTAGTTAACACCTTTTTAACCATTTACAACTACTTTCTTGTTAAATAGTTTGCTTAATTCGGTTATTTTGCCGGCTAGTCATTGAACGAACACATCATCAGCTAATGTTAGGTACAATGAAGAAAGTGGTTGTATCTGTCAGTCAAGTATACCTGTTCAGCAGAAACAATGCCATTTCCCCAGCTTGTCTAAGATGGAGTTGACTCCGGAGCTCCCGCCACCTTTCAAAACTGTCACCAATATTTCTTCTTCTTTGAGGTTTATTGGCAGACTACACTCATAAGGTGTATTGTTGTCACCTACTGTACAGGGTAGTACAAAATAAGTAACAACGTGCTTCATCTGACTCTTCAACTACTAACTTACATATTTATTCCTTTAACAAACACTTGTCACGTGACCAAACACTGCAGCTGCTTCTGTACATACGGTCTTAACTCATATCTCACATACCCAAGTTTTACATAAGTCAGGAGAACCACTTGGTTCCGATGGACTTTGCTCCTTCTTTCCATCTATCATTCAATTCAAGTGACATGCACCTACCACCCCTGTCACCCCAAAAAACATCCTTGCTCGTGAATTACACTTCAGCCATAAACTGCTGTACATTTACAGCTATAGCCCTTTCTACTCCACTCTTCTTCACCGTTGTCGACTCATTCTCACCAACTGTACTCGCGCCAAGATCATCGCACAACACTTCCGCTTTCGCCATTGCTCCTCCAGTCATCCCCCGGACTCCCTCACTCTTTGCTGTGAATGTGGCAAGAGTTTGGGTTCTCGAAGTAGAACCCCTATTGTCCTCATTCCAGCACAGCTGTTGCTTCACCAACTTTCTCTCCATTTCCTCCATTTTGTCCACACTAGTCGCCGCCATTTCCGACTCCCCGCTGTTTGTTCCTCCTTCCAGGGCTCGATGACTTATTCTTCTTTTCGTGTCCGTGGCCTTGACTCCCTGTCCAATGTCGGTCATCTCCGCCCCCTTCCGGACATGATCCGAAACGATACCTTCACCAATATTTACTCTTCACCTCCTAATATCTTGTTGTTTTCGGTTAGGTTTTTTTTCTCGTCGGTTGATAGTAACACTTAAAATCTTGGATTTCCGTGAATTTGCTCAGATCATTGCTAAGACTGCGTTGTACCAGGGTGCTGTCTTGTCACGAGAACAATGATTCTTGTTGTGTATGTCTGATGCAAACACATTCCATTGATTTGTTTTGTCGCCTAACATAAAAAAATCATTAATATAAACAAACTGACATAGCAGAATTCGAACTTACACTTACTGAGTCTGGCTTTAACACCACCTTTACACATGTGAGGAGAAAAAACTATATCACCTCACATGTGAATTGCAGTTTGTGAAAGCAAAACATAAGCCCCAAAGTATTAATAGCAAAACAAATATTGCAAGGAGACAAACCCAAGAAATGTGCAGATTTTTTATTTATTTTTCTCCTGCTATTGTCCCTCTCTTTGGTTATGTTACCCTGGTCTTTTGGTTATGTTACCCCGGTCCTTTGGTTATGTTACTCCGGTCCTTTGGTTATGTTACCCCGGTCCTTTGGTTATGTTACCCCGGTCCTTTGGTTATGTTACCCCGGTCCTTTGGTTATGTTACCCCGGTCCTTTGGTTATGTTGCCCCGGTCCTTTGGTTATGTTACCCCGGTCCTTTGGTTAAGTTACCCCGGTCCGTTGGTTATGTTACCCCGGTCCTTTGGTTATGTTACCCCGGTCCTTTGGTTATGTTACCCCGGTCCTTTGGTTATGTTACCCCGGTCCTTTGGTTATGTTACCCCGGTCCTTTGGTTATGTTACCCCGGTCCTTTGGTTATGTTACCCTGGTCCTTTGGTTATGTTACCCCAGTCCTTTGGTTATGTTACCCCGGGCCTTTGGTTATGTTACCCTGGTCCTTTGGTTATGTTACCCTGGTCCTTTGGTTATGTTACCCCGGTCCTTTGGTTATGTTACCCCGGTCCTTTGGTTATGTTACCCCGGTCCTTTGGTTATGTTACCCTGGCCTTTGGTTATGTTACCCCGGTCCTTTGGTTATGTTACCCCGGTCCTTTGGTTACGTTACCCCGGTCCTTTGGTTATGTTACCCTGGTCCTTTGGTTATGTTACCCCGGTCCTTTGGTTATGTTACCCCGGTCCTTTGGTTATGTTACCCCGGTCCTTTGGTTATGTTACCCCGGTCCTTTGGTTATGTTACCCCGGTCCTTTGGTTATGTTACCCCGGTCCTTTGGTTATGTTACCCCGGTCCTTTGGTTATGTTACCCCGGTCCTTTGGTTATGTTATCCCGGTCCGTTGGTTATGTTACCCCGGTCCTTTGGTTATGTTACCCCGGTCCTTTGGTTATGTTACCCCGGTCCTTTGGTTATGTTACCCCGGTCCTTTGGTTATGTTACCCCGGTCCTTTGGTTATGTTACCCCGGTCCTTTGGTTATGTTACCCCGGTCCTTTGGTTATGTTACCCCGGTCCTTTGGTTATGTTACCCCGGTCCTTTGGTTATGTTACCCCGGTCCTTTGGTTATGTTACTCCGGTCCTTTGGTTATGTTACCCCGGTCCTTTGGTTATGTTACCCTGGTCCTTTGGTTATGTTACCCTG
The DNA here is from genome assembly GCF_016432855.1 of Salvelinus namaycush. Lineage (NCBI taxonomy): Eukaryota > Metazoa > Chordata > Actinopteri > Salmoniformes > Salmonidae > Salvelinus > Salvelinus namaycush. The sequence continues at coordinate 68,116 of NW_024059975.1, forward strand.
GTCCTTTGGTTATGTTACTCCGGTCCTTTGGTTATGTTACCCTGGTCCTTTGGTTATGTTACCCTGGTCCTTTGGTTATGTTACCCTGGTTCTTTGGTTATGTTACCCTGGTTCTTTGGTTATGTTACCCCGGTCCTTTGGTTATGTTACCCCGGTCCTTTGGTTATGTTACTCCGGTCCTTTGGTTATGTTACCCCGGTCCTTTGGTTATGTTACCCCGGTCCTTTGGTTATGTTACCCTGGTCCTTTGGTTATGTTACCCTGGTCCTTTGGTTATGTTACTCCGGTCCTTTGGTTATGTTACCCTGGTCCTTTGGTTATGTTACCCTGGTCCTTTGGTTATGTTACCCTGGTTCTTTGGTTATGTTACCCTGGTTCTTTGGTTATGTTACCCCGGGCCTTTGGTTATGTTACCCTGGTCCTTTGGTTATGTTACCCTGGTCCTTTGGTTATGTTACCCCGGTCCTTTGGTTATGTTACCCCGGTCCTTTGGTTATGTTACTCTGGTCCTTTGGTTATGTTACCCTGGTCCTTTGGTTATGTTACCCCGGTCTTTTGGTTATGTTACCCCGGTCCTTTGGTTATGTTACCCCGGTCCTTTGGTTATGTTACCCTGGTCCTTTGGTTATGTTACCCTGGTCCTTTGCTTTGGCTGCCTTTTAACCAGTTGCAAGTCTTCTAAAATTCCTTCCAGCAACATAGCACCCTGCATCCATCTGCTGGTTTACTTCTGAAGCTAAGCAGGGTTGTTCTTGGTCAGTCCCTGGATGGGAGACCAGATGTAGCTGGAAGAGGTGATAATAAATGTGTGGGAAACATTTTTTTTCACGTGAAAAATGTACATGTGAAACTTCACACGTATCCGAAAACCACGTCTGACTCTGGAAAAATTCTGACCACTTCTGACTCAGGACATTTTTCATGTGATTTGTTCACACGTGATTTCTTTCCAAGCTGTTTTTTTTGTAAGGGTGACCATCACACAATATATTCAATCAAGCATGACAACTACTGTACCTCAGAGGAGGTCAAACGAGCAATCAGATAACACGTCCAATCATGCAATCACCTTAACTACATGATACCAGGCACTCTGCCGTCTGTATCAATCAGTATTCAAGGTGGCAATACCAAACATCCGTTTTATTTATTGTATCCGTGCTAATCAACCTCAGTCGGGAGCCAGCCACTGTGTTGATGGCAGGTGGTGACAGTCATTAACTAGCAGTACCAGGTGGGATAGCAGCTATTGTCACTCAAGATGTTGTTTTGGCATTTGTTTCTGACACAACCTTTATTTTATGGAAATGAAATTGACTGGTTCATGGCTGGGTCATGGCTGGTTCATGGCTGAGCCAGCAGGATAACATGAATGCATGTTATGCATGCAGGATAACTACACCTCCATACTCACCTCACCTCCCTTCACAATGTCACTGTGATCGTTGAGAAGTTTGGGAATCAATGCATGATGTTATGTCAGATAGTGCGAAGACTCTGCCTGCACTGATGTAGGTTGAGGAACGACCATTAACTACTAACTACTACTACTACTACTACTAACTACTACTACCACCATCACTACTACTACTACCACCAGTACCACTACCACTACCACTGAGACAGTATCTAGGATGGAGAGAAGTCTGTCCATAATAAAGCACTGCTCTACCTTCTTAACAGCACTATCAACAAGGCAGGTCCTACAGGCCCTAGTTTTGTCGCACCTAGACTACTGTTCAGTCGTGTGGTCAGGTGACACAAAGAGGAACTTAAGAAAATTACAATTGGCTCAGAACAGGGCAGCACGGCTGGCCTTTGGATGTACACAGAGAGCTAACATTAACAATATGCATGTCAATCTCTCATACTTAGAAGTTCTGCAGTGTTTTAGAGGGCTCTCTATATGTGCTTTATATGTTAATGTATATGGATGTTTAGGTTACAGGTAATGACAAACAGGCCTATATTAGTGTATATGGTTACAGAAGCATGAAGGTACGATGACATTTACTTTGATTTGTTGATGATCATACAGTCAGAGGGTTGTTGTTGTGTGTTGTTGTTGTTGTGTGTTGTTGTGTGTTGTTGTTGTTGTGTTATTTTTGTTTTTGTGTTGTTGTGTGTTGTTACTATTGGATCAAGTCTACATCTTTCATACCCATCTGGTACTTCCTCTGATGTGCACATTCATTCATTTGCAATTCATATTCAATCTGGAGTATTTCCAGTTGTGTGTTCTTTTAACAACAACTGCTAAGTACAGTACAGTAATGACAACATAATTATTCTGACATTAACATATTTTATCCTCATGGTGACATCACTATACTGTATCTTATTGGAATTTGCATACCCCATTTCCTTGTATATTTACTCACCCCATTTCCATGTATATTTACACACCCCGTTTCCTGCTATTTGTACACCCCATTTCCTTATATATTTACACACCCCATTTCCTTGTGTATTTACACACCCCATTTCCATGTATATTTACACACCCCGTTTCCTGCTATTTGCGCACACCATTTCCTTGTATATTTACACCCCCCATTTCCTTGTATATTTACACCCCATTTCCTTATATATTTACACACACCATTTCCTTGTATATTTACACACCCCATTTCCTTGTATATTTACACACCCTGTTTCCTGCTATTTACACACCCCATTTCCTTGTATATTTACACACCCCGTTTCCTGCTATTTGTACACCCCATTTCCTTGTATATTTACACACCCCGTTTCCTTGTATATTTACACACCCCATTTCCTGCTATTTGCACAGCCAATTTCCTTCGATATTTACACACCCTGTTTCCTTCTTTATTTACACACTACATTTCCTACTATATTTACACACCCAGTTTCCTTCTATATAAGTGACCATAAACTGTGCACAGAGAACTGCGGACAGAGGAAACTCCCCACTGGAACAGTGGACTTCAACATGCTGTATATCCAGCCAGAGTGCAGCCAGTACAGATCTCTTGTCAACAGTGCAGCTCGATCTTCAACTAACACTCACACTTGTCTTTTCTTACTAGCCCTGACTTTGCTGAAAGCTACTTATTGAGGGAAAATGTGCTTACTATGACTGTAATATACGGTTGTCTCTGTTAGCTACCCTACGATGAATGTATTAACTATAAGTCACTCTGGATAAGAGCGTCTGCTAAATGACTAAAATGTAACTGTAACAGGTGGTGAGTGCAGCCAGTGTTATTCTAGGGTTATATTGTGATCTCATCCAGTGCAGCCAGGATCATTCTAGGGTTATATTGTGATCTCATCCAGTGCAGCCAGGATCATTCTAGGGTTGTATTATGATCACATCCAGTGCAGTCAGGATCATTCTAGGGTTATATTGTGATCTCATCCAGTGCAGCCAGGATCATTCTAGGGTTATATTGTGATCACATCCAGTGCAGCCAGGATCATTCTAGGGTTATATTGTGATCTCATCCAGTGCAGCCAGGATCATTCTAGGGTTATATTGTGATCACATCCAGTGCAGCCAGGATCATTCTAGGGTTATTGTCACGTTCGTTGTATTGAGGAGACCAAGGCGTGATATGAATACATTCTTCTTTAATTAAACGAAGAACATTGAACAAACTAACAAAGTAACAAAACGAATGTGAAGCTATAATAACCAAGTGCTGACATGCAACTACACATAGACAAGAACCCACGAAACCAAAATGGAAAATGGCAACCTAAATAGGATCCCCAATCAGAGACAACGATAAACAGCTGCCTCTGATTGGGAACCAATTCAGGTCACCATAGACCTACAATTATCTAGACTAACAAACACCCCTAGACATACAAAAAAACCTAGACAAGCCAAACAAGCATACCCACCCTCGTCACACCCTGACCTGACCAAAATAATACAGAAAACATAGATAACTAAGGTCAGGGCGTGAAAGTTATATTGTGATCACATCCAGTGCAGCCAGGATCATTCTAGGGTTATATTGTGATCTCATCCAGTGCAGCCAGGATCATTCTAGGGTTATATTGTGATCTCATCCAGTGCAGCCAGGATCATTCTAGGGTTATATTGTGATCTCATCCAGTGCAGCCAGGATCATTCTAGGGTTATATTGTGATCTCATCCAGTGCAGCCAGGATCATTCTAGGGTTATATTGTGATCTCATCCAGTGCAGCCAGGATCATTCTAGGGTTATATTGTGATCTCATCCAGCGCAGCCAGGATCATTCTAGGGTTATATTGTGATCACATCCAGTGTGACCAGGATCATTCTAGGGTTATATTGTGATCACATCCAGTGCAGCCAGGATCATTCTAGGGTTATATTGTGATCACATCCAGTGCAGCCAGGATCACTCTAGCGTTATATTGTGATCTCATCCAGTGCAGCCAGGATCATTCTAGGGTTATATTGTGATCTCATCCAGTGCAGCCAGGATCATTCTAGGGTTATATTGTGATCACATCCAGTGCAGCCAGGATCATTCTAGGGTTATATTGTGATCACATCCAGTGCAGCCAGGATCATTCTAGGGTTATATTGTGATCACATCCAGTGCAGCCAGGATCATTCTAGGGTTATATTGTGATCTCATCCAGTGCAGCCAGGATCATTCTAGGGTTATATTGTGATCTCATCCAGTGCAGCCAGGATCATTCTAGGGTTATATTGTGATCACATCCAGTGCAGCCAGGATCATTCTAGGGTTATATTGTGATCTCATCCAGTGCAGCCAGGATCATTCTAGGGTTATATTGTGATCTCATCCAGTGCAGCCAGGATCATTCTAGGGTTATATTGTGATCACATCCAGTGCAGCCAGGATCATTCTAGGGTTATATTGTGATCTCATCCAGTGCAGCCAGGATCATTCTAGGGTTATATTGTGATCACATCCAGTGCAGCCAGGATCATTCTAGGGTTATATTGTGATCACATCCTTTGCAGCCAGGATCATTCTAGGGTTATATTGTGATCTCATCCAGTGCAGCCAGGATCATTCTAGGGTTATATTGTGATCACATCCAGTGCAGCCAGGATCATTCTAGGGTTATATTGTGATCACATCCAGTGCAGCCAGGATCATTCTAGGGTTATATTGTGATCTCATCCAGTGCAGCCAGGATCATTCTAGGGTTATATTGTGATCACATCCAGTGCAGCCAGGATCATTCTAGGGTTATATTGTGATCACATCCAGTGCAGCCAGGATCATTCTAGGGTTATATTGTGATCACATCCAGTGCAGCCAGGATCATTCTAGGGTTATATTGTGATCACATCCAGTGCAGCCAGGATCATTCTAGGGTTATATTGTGATCACATCCAGTGCAGCCAGGATCATTCTAAGGTTATATTGTGATCACATCCAGTGCAGCCAGGATCATTCTAGGGTTATATTGTGATCACATCCAGTGCAGCCAGGATCATTCTAGGGTTATATTGTGATCTCATCCAGTGCAGCCAGGATCATTCTTGGGATATATTGTGATCACATCCAGTGCAGCCAGGATCATTCTATGGTTATTGTCACGTTCGTTGTATTGAGGAGACCAAGGCGTGATATGAATACATTCTTCTTTAATTAAACGAAGAACACTGAACAAACTAACAAAGTAACAAAACAAATGTGAAGCTATAATAACCAAGTGCTGACATGCAACTACACATAGACAAGAACCCACAAAACCAAAATGGGAAATGGCAACCTAAATAGGATCCCCGATCAGAGACAACGATAAACAGCTGCCTCTGATTGGGAACCAATTCAGGTCACCATAGACCTACAATTACCTAGACTAACAAACACCCCTAGACAAACAAAAAAACCTAGACAAGACAAACAAGCATACCCACCCTCGTCACACCCTGACCTGACCAAAATAATACAGAAAACATAGATAACTAAGGTCAGGGCGTGACAGTTATATTGTGATCACATCCAGTGCAGTCAGGATCATTCTAGGGTTATATTGTGATCTCATCCAGTGCAGCCAGGATCATTCTAGGGTTATATTGTGATCTCATCCAGTGCAGCCAGGATCATTCTAGGGTTATATTGTGATCTCATCCAGTGCAGCCAGGATCATTCTAGGGTTATATTGTGATCTCATCCAGTGCAGCCAGGATCATTCTAGGGTTATATTGTGATCTCATCCAGTGCAGCCAGGATCATTCTAGGGTTATATTGTGATCTCATCCAGTGCAGCCAGGATCATTCTAGGGTTATATTGTGATCTCATCCAGTGCGGCCAGGATCATTCTAGGGTTATATTGTGATCTCATCCAGTGCGGCCAGGATCATTCTAGGGTTATATTGTGATCACATCCAGTGTGGCCAGGATCATTCTAGGGTTATATTGTGATCACATCCAGTGCGGCCAGGATCATTCTAGGGTTATATTGTGATCACATCCAGTGCAGCCAGGATCACTCTAGGGTTATATTGGGATCTCATCCAGTGCAGCCAGGATCATTCTAGGGTTATATTGTGATCTCATCCAGTGCAGCCAGGATCATTCTAGGGTTATATTGTGATCACATCCAGTGCAGCCAGGATCATTCTAGGGTTATATTGTGATCTCATCCAGTGCAGCCAGGATCATTCTAGGGTTATATTGTGATCACATCCAGTGCAGCCAGGATCATTCTAGGGTTATATTGTGATCTCATCCAGTGCAGCCAGGATCATTCTAGGGTTATATTGTGATATCATCCAGTGCAGCCAGGATCATTCTAGGGTTATATTGTGATCTCATCCAGTGCAGCCAGGATCATTCTAGGGTTATATTGTGATCACATCCAGTGCAGCCAGGATCATTCTAGGGTTATATTGTGATCACATCCAGTGCAGCCAGGATCATTCTAGGGTTATATTGTGATATCATCCAGTGCAGCCAGGATCATTCTAGGGTTATATTGTGATCTCATCCAGTGCAGCCAGGATCATTCTAGGGTTATATTGTGATCACATCCAGTGCAGCCAGGATCATTCTAGGGTTATATTGTGATCACATCCAGTGCAGCCCTCTCTCTCGCTCCAGGGTTGCGGTGAAAGCCAAGGACAGCAGGTGAGTCACAGCAGGTGCCGTGACAGTAGTCCAGGATCTAGGACAGCAGACTGCCTCCAGCTGGCACGAGCTAACCCCCCCCACCCGTCTCCTTCCTCCCCCCTGCCAGGCAGAGCAGCACAGGCCAGGCCAGGCAGGCCACAGCCAGCATACCGGAGCTTGGCTAGGTTTCTGGACCAAGGTTAGGTTAGCAACAATGGCCTGAGAGGAGAGCAGAGCACCAGGGGAGACTGAGTCTTAATGTAAACCAACTCATCTATAAATGAGGCCAGGAGGTTGATGGATGGCAGAAGGGTATGAACTGGACTACTGTTGTATATGAATGGGGTAGCGTAGTTGGTGAAAGAGCTGTCTTTGATTGAATGAACCACATTCTCCTTTACAATAGGTGAGTACATGTATGACCGCTGCCATTTTCATATTGGTAGGGGGGATCGGCAGTTACTGTTTTGAAGGCACACATTCTATATTTTGTCAAATCTGAGAATTTATAGTAGCTCATGTGCACATAATGCATCGATACAAATTTACAGTCACAACTGTTACCCCATGGTAATATTTAAGCATCACTGAAGATTGTTTTTACGGGTGTTTAACAACAGTCACCAAAAGAATATGATTCAGAGAGAGAGAGAGAGAGAGAGAGAGAGAGAGAGAGAGAGAGAGAGAGAGAGAGAGAGAGAGAGAGAGAGAGAGAAAGAGAGAGAGAGAGAGAGAGAGAGAGAGAGAGAGAGAGAGAGAGAGAGAGAGAGAGAGAGAGAGAGAAAGAGAGAGAGAAAGAGAGAGAGAGAGAGAGAGAGAGAGAGAGAGAGAGAGAGAGAGAGAGAGAGAACACAAAGCCCAGAGGACAAGACACAGAGCAGAACTCTAATTTCCAAGCCAGTCTTAGCTATGACATAATAAAAATGTGACAATTCAGTGATCTAAATCATATTACAGTCAAAATATTGAGATCTCCCTCTTAGTTTTCTAAATGAAAATGCTTATCTTAGAGGGTAGTTTAGTATCTACTAAATGTAATCTTTATTTAATTACATGTTGTTCTCAACCAACCTCAGATAACCAGACTGACCTTTGACCAGTTAATCTGACCTATTAGGAACACTGCAATCTATATTAATGCGTTCTTCTCCATTTCCAATCTATATTAATGCTGCCTGTTATTTTGGTAGGTAGGTATGTGGATTGGTATTTTCATCTACATTCTTCTTCTTGCACCAAATGGAGCTTTCTTGTTGAATTATTTATTGTCTCTTTGGCAATCGATTTGGAATCTGGAATGCTGACTCGGTATCCTCCTCGGATACCAGAACAACTGACAAGAGGAAAATAATAGATACCCTAGATAAATAAAGGTGTTTCATCACATCAGAATAGATACATTCATCAAAAGAGAAAGTCTCAGAGAATTGAGTTTGAAAACATTCCATAATAAATGACTGTAAAAATAAAATATTGTCACGTTCCTGACCTTATTTTCCTTTGTTTAACTTTGTTTAGTTGGTCAGGACGTGAGCTGGGTGGGTAGTCTATGTTATGTGTTTCTATGTTGGGTTCAATGTGTTGCCTGATATGGTTCTCAATTAGGGGCAGGTGTTTGACGTTTCCTCTGATTGAGAACCATATTAAGGTAGGTTGTTCACACTGTTTGTTTGTGGGTGATTGTTGCTGTGTCTGTGTTTGTTGCACCACACGGTACTGTCTCGTCTCGTTCGTTCATTCTTTCCTGTTCGTGCGTTCATTGTTTTTTATGTTCACAAGTTCAGGTCTGTTTAACGTCGTTTGTTGTTTTGTAGTTTATTCAAGTGTTCTTCGTGTTTCGTCTTCATTTAATAAATCATTATGTCTACATACCTCGCTGCGTGTTGGTCCGATCCATGCTCCTCCTCGTCTGAGGAGGAGAACGAATATGACAGCCGTTACAAATATCCAAAATACTAAAGATGCTTCCAGAGAAAGGAGCCAATTATTGGTAATCGATGCTGCATGCATGTTTCAAAATGGGAAAATAACAGACGCAGCTTTTCCAGAAATCAAGTAAACACAGTTACGTATATTCTAAAAACCAGCAACACAGTAGCTTTGTGCTTTAAATATTTGTGCAGACTTTGAGCATGCATTTTATAGGTCGACATGATATGGTGTTGGTGGGTAGACACGGTGTACTTTGTCTACCCAGTATTCAGATCCCTTGACTTTTCCCACATTTTGCTACGTTACAGCCTTATTCTAAAATCGATTAAATAAATAAAAAATCATTACCAATCTACACACAATAACCCACAATGACAAAGCGAAAACAGGTTTTGAGAAATGTTTGTACATTTATAAAAAAAATCAAAATCTTATTTACATAAGTATTCAGACCCTTCGCTATGAGACTGGAAATTGAGCTCAGGTGCATTCTGTTTCCATTGATCATGCTTGAAATGTTTCTACAACTTGTTTGGAGTCCACCTGTGGTAAATTCAATTGATTGGACATGATTTGGAAAAGCACACACCTGTCTATATAAGGTCCCACAGTTGATAGTGCATGTCAGAATAAAAACCAAGCCATGAGGTCAAAGGAATTGTCCGTAGAGCTCTGAGACAGGATTTTGTCTAGGCTCAGATGTCCCCATGAACACAGTGGCCTCAATCATTCTTCAATGGAAGACGTTTGGAATCACCAAGACTCTTCCTAGAGCTGGCCGCCCAGCCAAACTGAGCATTTGGGGGAGAAGAGCCTTGGTCAGAGAGGTGACCAAGAACACGATAGTTACTCTGACAGGGCTCTAGAGTTCCTCTGTGGAGATGGGAGAACCTTCCAGAAGGACAATCATTTCTGCAGCACTCCACCAATCAGGCCTTTATGGTAGAGTGGCCAGATGGAAGCCACTCCTCAGTAAAAGGCAGCCCGCTTGGAGTTTGCCTAAAGTCTCTCGGACCATGAGAAACAAGATTCAACTCTTTGGCCTGAATGCCAAGCGTCACGTCTGGAGTAAACCTGGCATCATCCCTACAGTGAAGCATGGTGGTGGCGGCACCATGTGGGGATGTTTTTCAGCGGCAGGGACTGGGAGAGCAGTCAGGATCAAGGCAAAGATGAACGGAGCAAAGTACAGAGAGATCCGTGATGAAAACCTGCTCCAGAGCACTCAGGACCTTCCAACAGGAAAACGAGCTTAAGCACACAGCCACGACAACACAGGAGTGGCTTCGGGACAAGTGACTGAATATCCTTGAGTGGCCCAGCCAGAGCGAGGACTTGAACGTGATCAAACATCTCTGGAGAAACCTGAAAATAGCTGTACCATCCATCCAACCTGACATAGCTTGAGAGGATCTGCAGAGAAGAATGGGAGAAACTCCCCAAATAAAGGTGTGCCAAGCTTGCAGTGTCATACCCAAGAAGACTCTAGGCTGTAATTGCTGCCAAAGGTGCTTCAACAAAGTACTGAGTAAGGTGTCTGAATACTTATTTAAATGTGATATTTTAGTTGTTTTGTATTCTTACATTTGCAAAAATGACTAAAAACCTGTTTTTGCTTTGTCATTATGGGGTATTGTGCATAGACTGATGTAATCCATTTTAGAATAAGGCTGTAACCTAACAGAATGTGGAAAAAGTCAAGGGGTCTGAATACTTTCTTAGGATACATCCCAAATAGCACCCTATTCCCTATATAGTGAACTACTTTTGACCAGGACCCACAGGGCTCTTGTCAAAAGTAGTGCACTATATAGGGAATAGGGTTGCATTTGCGATGCAGTTAAAGGCCTCTTCCTGTGTTACTTACTCACTTACTCTCTTCTCTCTCTCCCCCCCCATTTCCCTCTCCTCTCTCCCCCTCTCCTTCTCCCCCTCTCTCTCTCCCCCCGTTTACCTCTCCTCTCTCCCCTTCTCCTTCTCCCCCTCTCTCTCTCCCCCCGTTTCCCTCTCCTCTCTCCCCTTCTCCTTCTCCCCCTCTCTCTCTCCCCCCGTTTCCCTCTCCTCCCCTCTCCTCCTCTATGATGTCCTCCTCACCCAAACATTGATGGTAGTCTAGGCACCAGATGTTCAGTTATATCAGGATTTACATTGTTTCTGTTAGAAATATGCGCTGTTGACTCTAACTTATTACTTCAATATCGTATCAACAATGAAGCTTGAACTACCTGCGTATCTGCACAAAACTCTAGCTAACCAATTTCAGTATGGTGAAACAAACATCCTATTCCTAATCAAAAACTGCTTATACTGTATAGAGAGAGAGCTTGAAAATAAAGCAAAAAGATTTAGAAAAGATAGACTATCTATCCTATATATGCTTAGAACACCCCATTACATTGATGCCAGTGGTGTCTAGAGAAAGAGTAAAATGGCCGAGGAAAACATTTCCCTCAAAAAGCTCTTTAGCGGCTCAATGAAGCTGAATGATTCCTCTCAAGCACTGCTGGATCAAGTCAAATGTCTTGGTAGCAAACATCAATCCTGTTTATCGCAGCAGGGCCGGGGGATGTTTGTGCACTGCTGTTCAACAGCAACGTATCCACTCGCAGCCGAGGCCTAGAAAAGGACAACGTAGGAGCAGTTTTTTTCTGGCTTGAAGCAACACAGCTGCCTGCCTGCTCCAGTCACACATTCATCTATGATTGATGTGAGACAATTTACCCTCGCAACTTTTATGCTTTCGTCCAGTGAATAAATTATAGACTAGCGTTTAGGGAATGAATGATGATTGGATTATTAATATTGGTGTCTCGCCTAACTATTTATTTATTTCTATCGATATAGATAAATATAAATCACAAACCGCCTCAAGTTAGCATCAACATTTTTGACACACATTTTGGAAAACAACAGCTGCCAATGACAATTGGCTCATTCATCCCCCTCCTCTCCCCTGTAACTATTCCCCAGGTCGTTGCTGCAAATGAGAACGTGTTCTCAGTCAACTTACCTGGTAAAATAACGGATAAATAAATAAATAAAATAAATAAAATGACCAGTTGCCTAAAGACTCAAATGAGTGTGTTATTTTAAAATCAGTCATTCCAATCTCCTTCCTATACCGTCACTAATTGTTAACATTGAATGATGCCTCATTGATAGAACTCATTATGGAATTTGGGTGCTTGACGATCAGTATACGTTGTTGGTGTCAAGAGCTGTTAGGTCAGACTGCATTCCCACAGATTACGGGTTGTTATGGCCCCAATTTACTTCCTGTTGTGAATGATGTCACAGGGGCCATGTGCGATTGTAAGATATGCCACTTACCAGTGTCATAGGGGTCATGGGGCGAGTCGAGAGTGTCCTGTAGATTTACCACAGTGAAACTGACAGGGGTTGGGATGTCACGTCTTTCATTATACCAGTCACGCAGACATTAGTACAACATTATGAACCAACCAAACCCTCCTCCGAGTCTATTTAAGAATTCCTCTGGAAAATAGAATTAGTCAGAGTCAGTAGGGAGCATTGCTTTGAATATGTTATGCATTTTCAAAATGTATTCAAGTGCTACAGTAGTTTGTTTTTTTCCCCTCTTTTTATAGACTTACAAGCTTCAGTGCCCTGTTGTAATTTAAATATCCTTCTACATACATTTGCAAATGTTTGTCCTCACAAATCATTATTACAATATGTAGATGCACTCCATAAATATGTATGGCTTAAAAAGCTGTTGGTTTGTTTATCTGCTTTTCTAAGTGTTGATACCTTGTGAACATTTTCCTTATTTTAAATGATAGCCAGATCATTCTTTACTTAAGGCAATGCACTGGACTCTTTGCCAACATGGAATCCTAGCGTTTTTGGTTACATCTCAGCGTCTGTGCATTGTCAAAAGGTTATCTCTTGTGTCTTAGATCTTGTTCCGTCTTTAATGGGTGTAACGTCGAGACAGTGGTTCATCATGACAGGCCATCATAACATCTGACAGAGATGATGACATTGTCCATTGGCTGCTTTGACAGCCATACAGCGTGATGTATGGTGGCTGCATCAAACAGTAAACTGTTTTGGCATGGATCACTACTGTAGCAACTCGGGCAACACCTGTTGACTGAACTGCATGTGGATGAAACACAAACACATAGGCCTAAAATGGCATCGCCAGGCATAATGGGACACATTTCGTCCAAAAAAGTTAGACTTTTGACTCATCTGTCTATAGAATATTCTTTCAGAGCCTTGATGATCATCCAGGTGCTTCCAGGTGCTTTTTTGGCAAACTTGAGTTAACTTTTTGGACGAGATGGGTCCCGTTATATCTGCCGAAAACCAAACACTGCATTCCACAGTAAGAACCTCATTTTATTTATAAACTGCTTTATCTAATATTAGGTTTTGGTTGAAGATCTGATAACATTCAGTATCAAAAATATGCAAAAATAGAGAAAATCAGAAAGGGGTAAATACTTTGGGTTAATGGTGATCCCCTCTGTGCTTCTCAGACAATAAGCTTCTCCAGCTGATGCAAGCAACAAGCACAAATCCTATTCCCACGGAGCCTGCTCTGTCTGCCCTGCAGAACCTAAGGGTGATATCCTCACCTACCTTGACAGTTTGCTGTTGTGCTGCCAGTAAGTAACATGTCTGTCATGGTTTATGTAGCATTGTTTTAGAAAGACATACACAGAGAACTTGTTATAATGTCTGCTTTTTGGGTTACTTTCCATCACTATAGTAGGCCTTTTACCTGTGCCATACTCCCTGTGATTGTCTCCCTGTGATTGTCTCCCTGTGATTGTCTCCCTGTGATTGTCAGGGATTACCTGAGTGTTATTCAATAGGCACCATACAGGAGAAAAGTGACTGAAACAGTAAGGGACTAGGACAATTTAAGAAGTTTTCCTTTGCAAACCCCTTGGCTACGATTTGCTACGGTGGGCCCTAATGAACACGACCCAAATGTTTTGGTGAGATGGCCCAGGCACATGCACTTGGCTTGCACTTGGCTTGCACTTGGCTTCCACTTGGCTTGCACTTGGCTTGCACTTGGCTTACTGTGAAGCCTCTGGTAGGCCTAATCCTCCATCAAGGGGTAAGGGTTTCCCCCTCCAATCCCTATCCAGCTCTGTGGTTTAGGTTATATCTCAGAGGCATTTGTCCCAGTGCTAGTCCAGCAGGATTAGGAGATATTTCAAAGACCTTTGTCCCGGTGCTAGTCCAGCAGAATTAGGAGATATTTCAGAGGCCTTTGTCCCGGTGCTAGTCCAGCAGGATTAGGAGATATTTCAGAGGCCTTTGTCCCGGTGCTAGTCCAGCAGGATTAGGAGATATTTCAGAGGCCTTTGTCACGGTGCTAGTCCAGCAGGATTAGGAGATATTTCAGAGGCCTTTGTCACGGTGCTAGTCCAGCAGGATTAGGAGATATTTCAGAGGCCTTTGTCCCGGTGCTAGTCCAGCAGGTTTAGGAGATATTTCAGAGGCCTTTGTCCCGGTGCTAGTCCAGCAGGTTTAGGAGATATTTCAGAGGCCTTTGTCCTGGTGCTAGTCCAGCAGGTTTAGGAGATATTTCAGAGGCCTTTGTCCCGGTGCTAGTCCAGCAGGATTAGGAGATATTTCAGAGGCCTTTGTCCCGGTGCTAGTCCACAGGATTAGGAGATGTTTCACAGGCCTTTGTCCCGGTGCTAGTCCAGCAGGATTAGGAGATATTTCAGAGGCCTTTGTCCCGGTGCTAGTCCAGCAGGATTAGGAGATATTTCAGAGGCCTTTGTCCCGGTGTTAGTCCAGCAGGATTAGGAGATATTTCAGAGGCCTTTGTCCCAGTGCTAGTCCAGCAGGATTAGGAGATATTTCAGAGGCCTTTGTCCCGGTGCTAGTCCAGCAGGATTAGGAGATATTTCAGAGGCCTTTGTCCCGGTGCTAGTCCAGCAGGTTTAGGAGATATTTCAGAGGCCTTTGTCCTGGTGCTAGTCCAGCAGGATTAGGAGATATTTCAGAGGCCTTTGTCCCGGTGCTAGTCCAGCAGGATTAGGAGATATTTCAGAGGCCTTTGTCCCGGTGCTAGTCCAGCAGGATTAGGAGATGTTTCAGAAGCCTTTGTCCCGGTGCTAGTCCAGCAGGATTAGGAGATATTTCAGAGGCCTTTGTCCCGGTGCTAGTCCAGCAGGATTAGGAGATATTTCAGAGGCCTTTGTCCCGGTGCTAGTCCAGCAGGATTAGGAGATATTTCAGAGGCCTTTTTCCCGGTGCTAGTCCAGCAGGTTTAGGAGATATTTCAGAGGCCTTTGTCCTGGTGCTAGTCCAGCAGGTTTAGGAGATATTTCAGAGGCCTTTGTCCCGGTGCTAGTCCAGCAGGATTAGGAGATATTTCAGAGGCCTTTGTCCCGGTGCTAGTCCACAGGATTAGGAGATGTTTCACAGGCCTTTGTCCCGGTGCTAGTCCAGCAGGATTAGGAGATATTTCAGAGGCCTTTGTCCCGGTGCTAGTCCAGCAGGATTAGGAGATATTTCAGAGGCCTTTGTCCCGGTGTTAGTCCAGCAGGATTAGGAGATATTTCAGAGGCCTTTGTCCCAGTGCTAGTCCAGCAGGATTAGGAGATATTTCAGAGGCCTTTGTCCCGGTGCTAGTCCAGCAGGTTTAGGAGATATTTCAGAGGCCTTTGTCCTGGTGCTAGTCCAGCAGGATTAGGAGATATTTCAGAGGCCTTTGTCCTGGTGCTAGTCCAGCAGGATTAGGAGATATTTCAGAGGCCTTTGTCCCGGTGCTAGTCCAGCAGGATTAGGAGATGTTTCAGAAGCCTTTGTCCCGGTGCTAGTCCAGCAGGATTAGGAGATATTTCAGAGGCCTTTGTCCCGGTGCTAGTCCAGCAGGATTAGGAGATATTTTAGAGGCCTTTGTCCCGGTGCTAGTCCAGCAGGATTAGGAGATATTTCAGAGGCCTTTGTCCCGGTGCTAGTCCAGCAGGATTAGGAGATATTTCAGAGGCCTTTGTCCCGGTGCTAGTCCAGCAGGATTAGGAGATGTTTCAAAGGCATTTGTCCCCGTGCTAGTCCAGCAGGATTAGGAGATATTTCAGAGGCCTTTGTCCCGGTGCTAGTCCAGCAGGATTAGGAGATGTTTCAGAAGCCTTTGTCCCGGTGCTAGTCCAGCAGGATTAGGAGATATTTCAGAGGCCTTTGTCCCGGTGCTAGTCCAGCAGGATTAGGAGATATTTCAGAGGCCTTTGTCCCGGTGCTAGTCCAGCAGGATTAGGAGATATTTCAGAGGCCTTTGTCCCGGTGCTAGTCCAGCAGGATTAGGAGATATTTCAGAGGCCTTTGTCCCGGTGCTAGTCCAGCAGGATTAGGAGATATTTCAGAGGCCTTTGTCCTGGTGCTAGTCCAGCAGGATTAGGAGATATTTCAGAGGCCTTTGTCCCGGTGCTAGTCCAGCAGGATTAGGAGATATTTCAGAGGCCTTTGTCCCGGTGCTAGTCCAGCAGGATTAGGAGATATTTCAGAGGCCTTTGTCCCGGTGCTAGTCCAGCAGGATTAGGAGATATTTCAGAGGCCTTTGTCCCGGTGCTAGTCCAGCAGGATTAGGAGATGTTTCAAAGGCATTTGTCCCCGTGCTAGTCCAGCAGGATTAGGAGATATTTCAGAGGCCTTTGTCCCGGTGCTAGTCCAGCAGGATTAGGAGATGTTTCAGAAGCCTTTGTCCCGGTGCTAGTCCAGCAGGATTAGGAGATATTTCAGAGGCCTTTGTCCCGGTGCTAGTCCAGCAGGATTAGGAGATATTTCAGAGGCCTTTGTCCCGGTGCTAGTCCAGCAGGATTAGGAGATATTTCAGAGGCCTTTGTCCCGGTGCTAGTCCAGCAGGATTAGGAGATATTTCAGAGGCCTTTGTCCCGGTGCTAGTCCAGCAGGATTAGGAGATATTTCAGAGGCCTTTGTCCTGGTGCTAGTCCAGCAGGATTAGGAGATATTTCAGAGGCCTTTGTCCCGGTGCTAGTCCAGCAGGATTAGGAGATATTTCAGAGGCCTTTGTCCCGGTGCTAGTCCAGCAGGATTAGGAGATATTTCAGAGGCCTTTGTCCCGGTGCTAGTCCAGCAGGATTAGGAGATGCTTAACATACAGCAGCTTCCTCTGGAGGGCTGATCTGAAGGTATGAAGGTTCGTCTCTGGTCTCCTCTAGTATCCTTTTGGCCTTTAGCTTAATCTGGTCATGTAGGTGTATGATTTAGTTGTATTCTATATGGTTCTGTTGGTAAATCTTTACTTAAAGTCTATGCTTTGTCACAGTTTATTTAATTGCTGATCTAAATAACATCATATTTTCTTACTATTTATAACAGAGTTGTGAATTCAGTTGAATGACAATAGACGATCAATTAGCCATGTGTTATATAAAACAACTGAGGCGAGCCAAAGTTAAGACTGAATTTAGAGTAGGCATTTTAGACTCATTACAAGAGAGGGGGACAGGGGATATTTCAAGCATTGAAAACTAATTTCATGTGAAACCACAAGTTACTGCACAATGCACTTGAAAAATGGCACTTGAATGGCTGCCACCTTCTATACTGTTTCATTTGTTTGTTTTGCGCCCTGGCCAACAACAAGCTAATCTTATGAGACAACCCTTTCCTTCCTAGATAATATAATTAACAGCTCATACAATAGTAACTTGTGAGTCTAATAGGGAAACAACCATCCCCCTCTTCTGATGCTCAACAGCTTTTGTGATTCCCATGTTATAGTACAAGGAACTTTATATTAAATCTTATTTTACAAGAAGGCCAACTGTATTGGAGGCACTAGTCTGTTGTCTGCTAGCACTATTCCCATTGAACTGCACTAGCACATTGCTGGAGGATATGTTAGGGAATAAGCAAGAAGGCCAACTGTATTGATGGTAATAAGTTACAGTAGGTTTGCCACAACACAGCACCCAATATAACTGAAAATCACTTAGAAAAGTAGCTCAATGCCGAGCCGATATTGCTTGTCTGGTATCATTCCCATTCCCACTCTACAGAACCTTAGTGGCGGTGACATGAGATGAGGGAATAGGGACACTCTACCAAGACCTAACTGTGAACGTTCCTGATAGTTCCTGCTGGATAGAAGGTCCCTGCTGGTAAGGATGATTGGTCTGGCGACAATGATAGATGGCATTTCCTGGGGCCCTGTAGGACCCCGCTGAGCTGTAAGTGACAACCAGGTGTCCTGCTCCATGCCTGTCTCCGTGTGCCTGAGGAAAAGGAGGAAAAACCCACGATCAGACCATCAGCTGATCAGAATACCCAGTGGTATATTACTATAGGAGAGACATGTTGATTACCCGGTGGGATATTACTATAGGAGAGACATGTTGATTAGCCAGTGGTATATTACTATAGGAGAGACATGTAGATTAGCCAGTGGTATATTACTATAGGAGAGACATGTTGATTAGCCAGTGGTATATTACTATAGGAGAGACATGTTGATTAGCCAGTGGTATATTACTATAGGAGAGACATGTTGATTAGCCAGTGGTATATTACTATAGGAGAGACATGTTGATTAGCCAGTGGTATATTACTATAGGAGAGACATGTTGATTACCCGGTGGGATATTACTATAGGAGAGACATGTTGATTAGCCAGTGGTATATTAATATAGGAGAGACATGTTGATTAGCCAGTGGTATATTAATATAGGAGAGACATGTTGATTACCCGGTGGGATATTACTATAGGAGAGACATGTTGATTAGCCAGTGGTATATTACTATAGGAGAGACATGTTGATTAGCCAGTGGTATATTACTAAATATAATTATGAAAATATTTGCTAAATAAACTAAAGTTTAAAAAAAGGAACACAATAAAATGACAATAACGAGGCTATAGACAGGGGGTACCGGTACCGAGTCAATGTGCGGGGGAACAGGTTAGTCGAGACATAAGACCATATACCCTACAGCCAATCTAAATAATTCTCCATGCAGGAGCCATTCCAGGGAAGCTGAATCAGGCGTTATAATCAAGAAGAGTGACATCGTTGAGTCCTTGTCTAAACCAGTAAAAAACACAATTAAAGCAGACGTGTCGCTGAAAAAGGAGGTTATGTCCTCAAGTCATTTAGATTTCCACCAGACCTACAGCAACTGCAGCCAGTCACAGACCGAGGCTGCGTCCCAAGTGGCACCCTATTCATTACATAGTGCACTACTTGTGACCAAAACCCATAGGACCCTGGTAAAAAGTAGTGCACTAAATAGGGAATAGGGCGCTTTTTGCCATAGTCTATAATGTATGAACTAATAGAAGTTCTCAGAGATGGATTACCTGAGAAGAGCAATATTACAATAATTGGGCCTGGATATCTCTGCATTCCATTTCAACCCAGCGGACCAATCCCTGGGTGGCATTTCATTATTCCGACAGGGAATTGTCAACGTAATGAATTCATCAACGTAAGGAAAAGATAAATGGCCCAACAAGAAATATACAGGACTATCTCCTCCTGATCTGACGATGGGAAATGGTGTTTTAGGAGATTATTTTATTAGAGGAAAGGAGAGAAGAGACAGCCTGGTACTATATGAACATCTCTTTCAATATAGCGCTTTTCAAATATTAATGGCAACATGATTTGACCTATTCGCGAGGCACATCCCATGCAATGAGAGTCGGCTCATTTAGCGAGATAAGACCTTTGGCCCTTTAACTCAGGCTCCCCACAAGGTACAGGATGAACAATGAATATCAAAAATGCCTGCTCATGCATTTTAAATCCCTTTCTCTGTCCCTCTCTGGTTTCCGCTCTCACCAGCCGGTACCGTTCATAGAAAACGTTTCACAAAAGAAGAAATAGTGAACGTTTCAGAAAGTTAAAAGTGTCCCGTTTCATTCACTGTGTCCCGTTTCATTCACCCCCCCCCCCCCCGTTCCACAGGGATACTGGCCTATGTTGACTCCAATGCTTCCCACAGTTGTGTGAAGTAGGCTGGATGTCCTTTAGGTGGTGGACCACTCTTGATACACACAGTAAACTGTTAAGCGTGAAAAACCCAGCAGTATTACAGTTCTTGACACAAACTGGTTCCCCTGGCACATACTACCATACACCATTCAAAGACATACATATATTGTCTTATCCATTCACTCTTTGAATGGCACAAACACACAATCCATGTCTCAGTTGTCTCAAGGCTTACAATTCCTTATTTAACCGGTCACCTCCCCTTAATCTACACTGATTGAAGTGGATTTAACAAATTACATCAATAAGGGATCATAGCTTTCACCTGCATTCACCTGGTCAGTCTATGTCATGGAAAGAGCAGGTGTTCCTAATGTTTTGTACACTCAGTGTATGGTATAGTCATTTGGGTGCAAATACAATCAATAATTTATACGCTTAAAGAAAGATCCTAAATGTTGTCTTCATGAAGGCAATTCATTTCCGCAGCTGATGTTGATCCTAGTCACGCTCCTGAATCAACGTCTGCTCGAAGAACCCATCAATTTACTTTCATCTGATTGGTTTAAACTGAAATTGTTGATTACACAAGCTATTTCTAAGCCTGAGGAAAGTCCTCCCTCCACGATAGTCACAATGAGTGCTCCCATTCATTGTTATGATAAATCATGTCAACCAGCTAGCTACGGCCAGAGGTCTTGACAACACAGTGTATGTTCTTCAACTGATGTTACACTTCAGTGCTACAACGTCCAGTAAAAACCTTTGGTGTACAGACTGCATCTGACCATATTACACAATATTTTAGTTGTTGGTTAACAGAGATTATTAAACACCAAACTGCTTGATATGGAGGCTGTTCTGTCCTGTCTCTGCTTCTGTCCTGTCTCTGGTTCTGTCCTGTCTCTGCCTCTGTCCTAACCTGTCTCTGCATATGTCTCATCTCTATTTTTGTCCTGTACTGTCTCTGGTTTTGTCCTGTCTCTGGTTCTGTCCTGTACTGTCTCTGCATATGTCTCATCTCTATTTTTGTCCTGTACTGTCTCTGGTTCTGTCCTGTCTCTGGTTCTGTCCTGTCTCTGCTTCTGTCCTGTCTCTGCTTCTGTCCTGTCTCTGGTTCTGTCCTGTCTCTGGTTCTGTCCTGTCTCTGGTTCTGTTCTGTCTCTGCCTCTGTCCTAACCTGTCTCTGCATATGTCCTGTCTCTGGTTCTGTCCTGTCTCTGCCTCTGTCCTAACCTGTCTCTGCATATGTCCTGTCTCTATTTTTGTCCTGTACTGTCTCTGGTTTTGTCCTGTCTCTGGTTCTGTCCTGTACTGTCTCTGCATGTGTCCTGTCACTAGTTATGTCCTGTACTGTCTCTGGTTCTGTCCTGACCTGTCTCTGGTTCTGTCCTGTCCTGTCTTTGGTTCTGTCCTGTCTCTGGTCCTGTCCTGTCCTTTCCTGTCTCGTCTTGACTCTGGTTCTGTGTTCCCTGTTACCCAGGCCCTGCTCTGGATTGGTCAGTTTCTGTTCTGTCCTAGAGCCTACTCCTCAGAGTTTGGTTCCTCTCAAGGTTTCTTGCTACCTGGGAAGGTTTATCTTGCGTCTCTTTGGGGCGTTAGGCCAGTGGCCATATTGTTTGTGCCAAGCATCTCAGAGTAGGAGTGTTGATCTAGGATCAGGTCCACCTGTCCATGTAATCTTATTCATTTTCATCAAAAACGCAAATGGCACCAGGTCACTGTTAATCCCTTTGTGACAAGATATTTTTTGAATGCCCAATATAATCACATTTGATTGATTTAAATATTTAAATAAGTACAACAAGCATTTTTAAATGAGGAACTAACTGCACCAAATGTGCCTCCCACTGTGTGTAGTGTTGTCTGTTTCTATTTATACCTGCATATACAAACAGGAAGACATTTAACTATTGCATTATTCTAGTTCTATTTTAACTTGTATCTAAGCCAACTGTGACTGTGAACCATGTGCCAGCAGCACATGAAGAAGCTCAAAACATACTACTGTGTGTGGGGGGTGAAGTTGTGTTAAAGTAGAACTTTACGAGTGAAGGACAAATCAATAAATTACGTAACAGTAAAACAAAAATCGTGTTACTGCAAAAATAGCAGGCACCAGGCTCATTGATTTGTCACGTTTCTTTTTTCTGCTTGTTTTCTCATGTTTACTTTTTCTAATTGTTCTCTCATGTTTACTTTTTCTCATTGTTCTCTCATGTTTCATTCTCCTCCTTGTTTTGTCATGCTGCTTGCTCTTCTGAAGGAGCACTTTTCATCCTCAGTTATGACATACTATAGCCTATGGCCAGAAGTGGACTGGGAAGAATTTGGCAATGGCATTTAATCCACAACCCCCCCCCCCCCCCCCCCCCCAAATAAAAAAAGGATATGGGGAGATTTATAAAGTCCCTTCGGGAAGTATTCCGACCCCTTGACTTTTTCCACATTTTGTTACGTTACAGCCTTATTCTAAAATTGATTAAATTGTTATTTTCCCCCTCATCAATCTACACACAATCCTGTCATGAGAATTTTCAATCCCAATGATAATAACTATCAATCAATAGCTCTGACCAATCCCCGAGGTTTGTAAGACCATGGGTATAATAATAATTAGGCAAAGACTAAGCTTTATGCAAAAGGTTAGTACAGTTTATTCAGACAACGTTCTAGTCCATTGTACAAAAACATCCATTTTATACTGGCTCCTTACGCACATACCTTCACACAAACAGTAGATATCCTACGCACATACATACAAGTTCAAATCTTAAGCTACGCCTTGCTCAGACAGTCTGTGTTTTTCCACTATACAAATACATTGTTTAATCTGCAACATGTTTCATAATTTTCTGCAAGCCTAACAGTTTCCCCCCTCCACGGGTGGAGACAGAATGTCCTGTAAGGAACACAGTAGTACAACTTGCCTGTCGATAGCTCCTCTTATCATTTGTTTCCCACTTGCACCCTGCTTACCTACTAAAAAGGAGCAAACGGTCCTTGTTCTAATTCTGACTAAAACTACACACATCATCAGATTATAATTTCATGATTCTAATCAATTTCATACAATTATATGGTTTCAGAGTGGAATTATTTAATCATTTTCTTTAAACATATAAATTATTTTATCAAATCCCCATAATTACAAAACAAAAAGAGTTTTTTTGAAATGTTTGCAAATTTATTACAAATAAAAACTGAAATATCACATTTATATAAGTATTCAGACCCTTTACTCAGTACTTTGTTGAAGCACCTTTGGCAGCCACTACAGCATCGAGTCTTCTTGGGTATGACAAAAGCTAGCCAGAAGCTAGTCAGAAGCTAGCCAGTTCACTGGCTAACATTAGTATTCAGCTAACCACGGTTGGCGGTCATCAGCTATCCTTTAGCTCAAAAAACTATCGCCAGTTTTGTACAACGCGACTCAGACCAGAGCATACCGGACCTATTTTCTCTCCATATCCCCAGATTTCTACCGCAAGCTCTGGACATTTACACCTGTATCTTGCAGCTAGCTAGCTGCTATCCGAGTGACTATTGGCTTACGTCGGTCCCGGAGCAAACATCAAATATTCCGGAGCTAGCCAGCTGAAGAGTTCCATCAGCCACTCCTGGGCTACAATCACCTATCCGAACCCGTTTTTACTGCCAATATGGAGCCCCACCGGGCCTTCACCGACGTTATCTGCCCGAGGGAGTTATCCAACTGGCCCCCCCGTCGCGACGTAACCTGAACGCCCATCTGCGGCCCACTAATCGTTAGCTGTCTTATCGGCTGCTATCTGAATAGGTCTATCGGACAATTTTCTTGGGTCACTATATCTATATCTATTTTGCCAATTGGATTGATCCCCTCTACCACACGGAACCCCACTAATCTACCGACGGAAACGCACGAGGTGGCTAAAAACAGACTTCCATCCTCTGCCAGCTTGCTACCCATGGCCCGGCTAGCTGTCTGAATCGCCGTGACCCCAACCAACCTCACTACTCACTGGAGCCTTATGATCACTCGGCTAAGCATGCCTCTCCTTAATGTCAAGATGCCTTGTCCATTGCTGTTCTGGTTAGTGTTTATTGGTTTATTTCAATGTAGAGCCTCTGGCCCTGCTCATTGTACCTTATCCAACCTTTCAGTTCTACCACCCACACATGCGATGACATCACCTGGTTTCAATTATGTTTCTAGAGACAATATCTCTCTCATCATCACTCAATGCCTAGGTTTACCTCCACTGTATTCACATCCTACCATACCTTTGTCTGTATATTATACCTTGAAGCTATTTTATTGCCCCCAGAAACCTGCTCCTTTTACTCTGTTCCAGACGTCCTAGACGACCAATTCTCATAGCTTTTAGCCGTACCCTTATCCTACTCCTCCTCTGTTCCTCTGGTGATGTAGAGGTGAATCCAGGCCCTGCAGTGCCTAGCTCCACTCCTATTCCCCAGGCGCTCTCTTTTGATGACTTCTGTAACCGTAATAGCCTTGGTTTCATGCATGTTAACATTAGAAGCCTCCTCCCTAAGTTTGTTTTATATCCTTCCGGGTATCCTGGAAGGATATTGACCTCATCAGGTCAGTAGAGGATGCCTGGTTATTGTTTTTAAATGCCTTCCTCACCATCTTAAATAAGCATGCCCCATTCAAGAAATGTAGAACCAGGAACAGATATAGCCCATGGTTCTCTCCAGACCTGACTGCCCTTAACCAATACAAAAACATCCTATGGCGTTCGGCATTAGCATTGAACAGCCCCCGTGATATGCAACTTCTCAGGGAAGTTAGAAACTAATATACACAGGCAGTTAGAAAAGCCAAGGCTAGCTTTTTCAAGCAGAAATTTGCTTCCTGCAACACAAACTCAAAAAAGTTCTGGGACACTGTAAAGTCCATGGAGAATAAGAACACCTCCTCCCAGCTGCCCACTGCACTGAGGATAGGAAACTCTATCACCACCGATAAATCCACTATAACTGAGAATTTCAATAAGCATTTTTCTATGGCTGGCCATGCTTTCCACCTGGCTACCCCTACCCCGGTCAACAGCACTGCACCCCCCACAGCAACTCGCCCAAGCCTTTCCCATTTCTCCTTCTCCCAAATCCAGTCAACTGATGTTCTGAAAGAGCTGCAAAATCTGGACCCCTACAAATCAGCCGGGCTAGACAATCTGGACCCTTTCTTTCTAAAACTATCTGCCGAAATTGTTGCAACCCCTATTACTAGCCTGTTCAACCTCTCTTTCGTGTCGTCTGAGATTCCCAAAGATTGGAAAGCAGCTGCGGTCATCCCCCTCTTCAAAGGGGGGGGGGGACATTCTTGACCCAAACTGCTACAGACCTATATCTATCCTACCCTGCCTTTCTAAGGTCTTCGAAAGCCAAGTCAACAAACAGATTACCGACCATTTCAAATCCCACCGCATCTTCTCCGCTATGCAATCTGGTTTCAGAGCTGGTCATGGGTGCACCTCAGCCACTCTCAAGGTCCTAAACGATATCTTAACCGCCATCGATAAGAAACAATACTGTGCAGCCGTATTCGTTGACCTGGCCAAGGCTTTCGACTGTGTCAATCACCACATCCTCATCGGCAGACTCGATAGCCTTGGTTTCTCAAATGATTGCCTCGCCTGGTTCACCAACTACTTCTCTGATAGAGTTCAGTGTGTCAAATCGGAGGGCCTGTTGTCCGGGCCTCTGGCAGTCTCTATGGGGGTGCCACAGGGTTCAATTCTTGGACCGACTCTCTTCTCTGTATACATCAATGATGTCGCTCTTGCTGCTGGTGAGTCTCTGATCCACCTCTACGCAGACGACACCATTCTGTATACTTCTGGCCCTTCTTTGGACACTGTGTTAACAACCCTCCAGACGAGCTTCAATGCCATACAACTCTCCTTCCAGGGCCTCCAACTGCTCTTAAATACAAGTAAAACGAAATGCATGCTATTCAACCGATCGCTGCCTGCACCTGCCAGCCCATCCAGCATCACTACTCTGGACGGTTCTGACTTAGAATATGTGGACAACTACAAATACCTAGGTGTCTGGTTAGACTAAACTCTCCTTCCAGACTCACATCAAACATCTCCAATCCAAAGTTAAATCTAGAATTGGCTTCCTATTTCGCAACAAAGCATCCTTCACTCATGCTGCCAAACATACCCTCGTAGAACTTCCCATCCTACCGATCCTCGACTTCGGCGATGTCATTTACAAAATAGCCTCCAATACCCTACTCAATAAATTGGATGCTGTCTATCACAGTGCCATCCGTTGTCACCAAAGCCCCATATACTACCCACCACTGCGACCTGTACGCTCTCGTTGGCTGGCCCTCGCTTCATACTCGTCGCCAAACCCACTGGCTCCAGGTCATCTACAAGACCCTGCTAGGTAAAGTCCCCCCTTATCTCAGCTCGGTGGTCACCATAGCAGCACCCACCTGTAGCACGCGCTCCAGCAGGTATAGCTCTCTGGTCACCCACAAAACCTATTCCTCCTTTGGCCGCCTCTCCTTCCAGTTCTCTGCTGCCAACGACTGGAACGAACTACAAAAATCTCTGAAACTGGAAACACTTATCTCCCTCACTAGCTTTAAGCACCAGCTGTCAGAGCAGCTCACAGATTACTGCACCTGTACATAGCCCATCTATAATTTAGCCCAAACAACTACCTCTTCCCCTACTTAATTTATTTATTTTGCTCCTTTACACCCCATTATTTCTATTTCTACTTTGCACATTCTTCCACTGCAAATCTACCATTCCAGTGTTTTACTTGCTATATTGTATTTACTTCGCCACCATGGCCTTTTTTGCCTTTACCTCCCTTATCTCACCTCATTTGCTCACATTGTATATAGACTTATTTTTCTACTGTATTATTGACTGTATGTTTGTTTTACTCCATGTGTAACTCTGTGTTGTTGTATGTGTCGAACTGCTTTGCTTTGTCTTGGCCAGGTCGCAATTGTAAATGAGAACTTGTTCTCAACATGCCTACCTGGTTAAATAAAGGTGAATTTTTTTTTTTATAAATAAATGACGCTACAAGCTTGGCAAGCCTGTATTTGGGGAGTTTCTCCCATTCTTCTCTGCAGATCCTCTCAAGCTCTGTCAGGTTGGATTAGGAGCGTTGCTGTACAGCTATTTTCAGGTTTCTCCAGAGCTGTTCGATCGAGTACAGGCTCTGGCTGGGCCACTCAATCACATCCCGAAGCCACTAATGCGCTGTCTTGGCTGTGTGCTTAAGGTCGTTGTCCTAATGGAAGGTGAACCTTCACCCGAGTCTGAGGTCCTGAGCGCTTTGGAGCAGGTTTTCATCAAGGATCTCTCTGTACTTTGCTCCGTTCATCTTTCCTTCAAACCTGGTCTGAGAGTCTTCAGGTGCCTTTTGGCAAGCTCCAAGCGGGCTGTCATGTGCCTTTTACTGAGGAATGGCTTCCATCTGGCCACTCTACCATAAAGGGCTGATTGGTGGAGTGATGCAGAGATGGTTGTCCTTCTGGAAGGTTCTCCCATCTCCACAGAGGATCTCTGGAGCTCTGCCAGAGTGACCATTGGATTCTTGGTCACCTCCCTGACCAAGGCCCTTCTCCCGTGATTGCTCAGGTTGGAAAGGCGGCCAGCTCTAGGAAGAGTCTTGGTGGTTACAAACTTCTTCCAATTAAGAATGATGGAGGCCACTGTGTTTTGGGGGGATCCTCAATGCTGCAGTAATTTTTAGGTACCTTCCCCAGATCTGTACCTCGACACAATCCTGTCTCGGAGCTCTACGGACAATTCCTTCGAACTCATGGCTTGGTTTTTGCTCTGACATGCACTGTCAACTGTGGAACCTTATATAGACAGGTGGGTACCTTTCCAAATCATATCCAATCAATTGAATTTACCACAGATGGACTCCAATCAAGTTGTAGAAACATCTCAAGGATGATCAATAGAAACAGAATGCACCTGAGCTTAATTTCGAGTTGCATAGAAAAACGGTCCAAATACTTACGTAAATAAGGTTCTGTTATTTATTATTAATAAATTAGCAAAAGTAGCTAAAAACCTGTTTTCGCTTTGTCTTTATAGGGTATTGTGTGTTGATTCCTGAAATTGTTTTATTTATCTAAGGCTGTAATGTAACAAAATGTGGAAAAAGGGTTAGGGGTGATGGTCGGATTCGCGTTTATCGTAGAAGGAATGAGCGTTACACCGATGCCTGTACTCTGGAGCGGGATTGATTTGGTCCCATAGCATCATCGGACAGAGCATGTTGTCATTGCAGGCAATCTCAACACTGTGCGTTACAGGGAAGACATCCTCCTCCCTCATGTGGTACCCTTCCTGCAGGCTCATCCTGACATGACCCTCCAGGATGACAATGCCACCAGCCATACTGCTCATTCTGTGCGTGATTTCCTGCAAGACAGGAATGTCAGTGTTCTGCCATGGCCAGTGAAGATCCTGGATCTCAATCCCATTGAGCACGCCTGGGACCTGTTGGATCGGAGGGTGAGGGCTAGGCCATTCCCCCCAGAAATGTCTGGGAACTTGCAGGTGCCTTGGTGGAAGAGTGGGGTAACATCTCACAGCAAGAACTGGCAAATCTGGTGCAGTACATGAGGAGGAGATGCACTGCAGTACTTAATGCAGCTGGTGGCCACATCAGATACTGACTGTTACTTTTGATTTTGACCCCCCCCCCCTTTTGTTCAGGGACACATTATTCCATTTCTGTTAGTCACATGTCTGTGGAACTTGTTCAGTTTATGTCTCAGTTGTTGAATCTTGTTATGTTCATACAAATATTTACAGATGTTAAGTTTGCTGAAAATAAACGCAGTTGACAGTGAGAGGACGTTTCTTTTTTTGCTGAGTTTATTATAACACCTTTTAATATAGAGTACCCGGAGCAGGAGTAGTCAGTCATTATATAATGCTGCTGGCTGTGAGGTTTTAAAACACACTGTGTGGCCCATCAACCTCCCTTATATTAACCCATGTCAGAGGAGGCTGGTGCGAGGAGCTATAGGAGGACGGGCTAATTGTAATGGCTGGAATAGAATAAATAGAACGGTATCAAACCCATCTAACACATGGAAACCACATGTCTGACTCTGTTCCATGTATTCCCTGCCAGCCATTACAATGAGCTGGTCCTCCTATAGCTCCTCCCACCAGGCTGTCAGATGTTGGTGGATCCTGATACCAGAAGTGGATTCTCCTCAGATCAATCACCTGCTCTCCTATCTATCTATCTACATCCATGGTGAAGTCTAGCAAACAGGGATTCGTTATTAGGGTTGTGTTGGAGCTGTGGTGCGTCTGTGTGTGTGGTGCTCTGTAGTATGCAGCAGCCAGGTTGCACCATCAGAGGACTGAGTGATGTCCCTTCTGTGGGGCTCTGTGCCTGTTTGTTGACACACACTTGCTGAAGCTCAGGCTGAGCTCCACTAGGGACTCTCATCCCTCCTATTCAACCATCAGTCACCTCATTAATTACACACTGATTTCCCCTCACATTCACCACTCTGGCTCTCAGCAGCAAATAGAAAGGGAGAACTTGAAGAGGTAGCTGCACCGTATATCGCTCAGATGAAATACATTATTAACAACCAATGTTTCAAATCAAAACTCTTTTTATTGGTCAAATACACATGTTTAGCAGATGTTATTGCGGGTGTGGCGAAATCATTATGTTTCTAGCTCCAACAGTGCAGTAATATCTAACAATTCACAGGAACACACACAATACACACAAACCTAAAAGTTTGATGTTGGTCACCCCTAACAGATGTTGGTCACCCCCACGAGATGTTGGTCACCCCCAAGAGATGTTGGTCACCCCCAAGAGATGTTGGTCACCCTAACAGATGTTGGTCACCCCAAGAGATGTTGGTCACCCTAACAGATGTTGGTCACCCCAAGAGATGTTGGTCACCCTAACAGATGCCGGTCACCCCAAGAGATGTTGGTCACCCTAACAGATGTTGGTCACCCCAAGAGATGTTGGTCACCCATAACAGATGTTGGTCACCCCAAGAGATGTTGGTCACCCCAAGAGATGTTGGTCACCCCCAACAGATGTTGGTCACCCCAAGAGATATTGGTCACCCCCAAGAGATGTTGGTCACCCTAACAGATGTTGGTCACCCCAAGAGATGTTGGTCACCCCCAACAGATGTTGGTCACCCTAACAGATGTTGGTCACCCCACGAGATGTTGGTCACCCCCAAGAGATGTTGGTCACCCCCAAGAGATGTTGGTCACCCTAACAGATGTTGGTCACCCATAACATGTTGGTCACCCCCAAGAGATGTTGGTCACCCTAACAGATGTTGGTCACCCCAAGAGATGTTGGTCACCCCCAAGAGATGTTGGTCACCCCAACAGATGTTGGTCACCCCAACAGATGTTGGTCACCCCGACAGATGTTGGTCACCCTAACAGATGTTGGTCACCCCCAAGAGATGTTGGTCACCCTAACAGATGTTGGTCACCCCAACAGATGTTGGGCGCCCCCAAGAGATGTTGGGCACCCCCAAAAGATGTTGGTCACCCCCAAGAGATGTTGGTCACCCCCAACAGATGTTGGTCACCCCTAACAGATGTTGGGCGCCCCCAAGAGATGTTGGTCACCCCCAAGAGATGTTGGTCACCCTAACAGATGTTGGTCACCCCTAACAGATGTTGGTCACCCCCAAGAGCTTGACATCCAGTTATAAATCACATAGTGTCAAATGCTGCTCTGTTACATCTTCATTTCTTGTTTAGAATTGTTTTGTGTGTGTGTGTGTGTGTGTGTGTGTGTGTGTGTGTGTGTGTGTGTGTGTGTGTGTGTGTGTGTGTGTGTGTGTGTGTGTGTGTGTGTGTGTGTGTGTGTGTGTGTGTGTGTGTGTGTGTGTGTGTGTATTGTATTTGAGAGACATTCTACTGCCCTGTTGGTGCTGGTAACATAAGACATTCTACTGCCCTGTTGTAGCTGGTAACACAATACATTCCATTGCCCTGTTGGTGCTGGTAAGATAAGACATTCTACTGCCCTGTTGGAGCTGGTAACATAAGACATTCTATTGCCCTGTTGGAACTGGTAACATAAGCATTTCACTGCACCTGCTTTAACACCTGCAAATCTGTGTACGCTACCAATAAACGTTGATTTGATTTGCTAGAGTATTAGACAGAGATCAAGCTTCCAGTGTGTTTATTCATCATATACTGTACATCTGATGTACAAGGAGTACACGGTGTAATGAAATGCTTACCTACAAGGTTCCCCTCTCGACAATGCAACAACAATAGGAAAAGTAATTAAGGGAATGAAAGAGTACAAAAAATGAAAGGCTCTATGAATAAAAATAGGATCAAAATGTGGCTAATATAATACAAGGCTACAGTCAAAGGAACTGATGTAGGATACGTGTCGGGGGATTGAGCAATAATAAATAGACATTGGGCAGTAATAATAAAAACATATGTTTGCTGGTTATGTTTTAATTGTTCTCCCTGTGGTGGTTGGGTATAACTAATTATACTGTTATATTTTCTGTGGTATTTACAGTACACCACTGTAAAGGTCACATTGTTCACATTTATTGTTTCTGATATGTTGTTCCCCTTAACAGAAAGGGTAGCAGCTATTCCCGCAGGGTCACTGTGTGGACGAGTCACAAAGAGGAAATGAGAAAAATCACTTCTTTATTTCCACTAAGGCTATTCATAGACTGTCAGACAACTGTAAGTCTCAATCGGAAAACACCTTATCCTTGAAACACAGAAATGTGTTTCTCCATCTTTTTCAAACAGAATTTCAATCGATGACTAGACAACGTTTACACAATGGTAGTCCTTAATTATAAACCATCAGATACAGGCCTAATCTTCAATTAAAAGCGATATTGTAGACTTATGACGGTTCCTTTTGCTAGCCTTCTTTCAGCCATTGTGTTTCTTTATGTACAGCCCTGTCTCTCCTGGCAAAGCTTATCCACCCGATCATTCCTGTTGGTGTCCAACGAAGGCCGACACACCTACTCTTAACTGTGTCTGCATCCTAAATGGCACGCTATCCCCTTTAGAGGGCATTACTTCTGACCACGGCCCAGGGGGCTTCTCTGGTCAAACGTAGTGCACTATATAGAGACAAAGGATGTCATTTGGGATGCAGCCTGTACAGAGCACCACATGCCTAGTTCTCAGGGTGCTGGCATTGTTGCTGCCTCCATACTTGGCAAGCCTTCTTCCTGTCTGCTTGAAAGTCTTCATTCAGTCCTCTGGCGCGCGGCCAGAGACCCTCCATTCTAGTTCTGTTTCAACTGCCGTGCTCCACAAACTTGTGAAGAGAGTAATGGGCAACAGATCTGAATTTAACTTTACAACCTAGAGAGTTAGGCGTATTTGTCTCAGGGAGACATTAGCCCCGCAGAGAGATACAAGTCACACAGACAAACAGCTAGTGCAGCTGCCTTCTTCACAGCCCCACTACACACCAGGGTATATATCTGAGAGCTCAAATTGTTTTCAAGAACTTGAAGCAGTTTGAAACAAAGAGGAGTGGGGGGGACCTAAAATCAAGCCCTGTGCTTGACTAAAGCACACAGTATCTGGACTGTGCTTTCAGACAATAGGGTTTGACTGCTGGACCATTATCATGAAGTGTTAGTGCACCAACGGAAATTGCTGTTCTCTGCCTCTCTGCTTGAATTGGACCAATTGACTTGTGAATCAATGGGTAGTTTGCCTCAATTCCATGACTTACTTCCTATATTTGGGCCAATCATGGCTATCATTTTTCTTGCTCTGTAGCTGCCTTATTAAGGGTGCAATATTCACTCCATCTAGTTTACCATGTTGGAATGGATCTTACCCAGAGGGAATGGAAGATCCTAGTGGTTTTGTACATTAGAGTAAAGTATTCACTAAACATGCATCAAATGGTTAATCAGTGAGTATGGAACTCTTCACTAGGTGAGGTTGACCCCAGACAAGACAGATTGAACACAAGCACATGGGGCAAGCTCACACCCCAACAGTTTAGAGGGGGCCAAGCTCACACCCCAACAGTCTTAGAGGGGGCCAAGCTTACACCCCAACAGTCTTAGAGGGGGCCAAGCTTACACCCCAACAATCTTAGAGGCAATAGAATAACTATTATATCACGCAGAAGTCCCTCAGGGTCAGTAGTGTAGTGGAGGGTATACGCAGGTATACGCTCTTATTTCAGTGGGCATTGAGTTCTCTCACTTCTTAATCCCACTGATACATATCAAAGTAGGGTGGTGGAGGTATACACAGTATCAATTAATAAGGCTGATGGAACAGATCTGAGTGTTTAGCTTAAAAGGTTGATAAACGAATATTTCTTCACATTTTAGGTGCAGCAACGTGCACACGTCAGTAGGCCTACGCGTGAAAGTCCCAAAATGCAATTTGTTGGAAAACACCATTCTAAACTGCACACGTGCAACCGGGTTCATGGACAGAGATGGAATTATATGTTAGAAAGAGGGGAGATCTAAAGATGCAACAACTATCATGGGAAACTAATATGACTAGGATAATGCCTTTGGCTGATAGAAAATGAAAGAAGTTTAAATAAAAATCAATAGAACAGGAGAAAGCATATGAAGAAGTTTTCATAAAAATAATTGCCTCTACATTTCCATGGTAGGATTTTGGCTATATGCTACTTTGAAGCAAGGTAAAACATACAGGTTTCAAACAATTAAGATACAGGAAAAATACAGAGATGGTAGTTATAAGCCTAACCATCTTCTGGTAGATGGAAAGGCTTCCTTATAACCTTCTCTATTAAATGTTAACTAGCCTATGCCTACCTGTCAGTGATATCATGATGATTATTTGCATCCAGTGGCCAT
Organism: Salvelinus namaycush; assembly: GCF_016432855.1. Taxonomy (NCBI): domain Eukaryota; kingdom Metazoa; phylum Chordata; class Actinopteri; order Salmoniformes; family Salmonidae; genus Salvelinus; species Salvelinus namaycush. Next base: position 101,949 of record NW_024059975.1, read on the forward strand.
TTCTTTTGTAAACTCCATCTGATGTGTTACAGAAACACCGCTAATAAAACACTAGTGCTATGTGCCTGCACACTTCAATTAAAAGGGAAACTACTCTCAAAAATCCAAATGTCTTAGATTTTTCCTCAAAAGTGGTCCCTTGATGTGGTTTAAGCATGTTTATGGACTGAGAACTGACCATTTTTTTTGGTTTGAGAATGAAAATCTGAAACGTGTGAATTTCTGACTCAGTTTATCTGTTTCAATAGTAGGCCTACTATTAGACTACTACCCAGTACAGCTTGGGTTGGGTCTGACTATGAAACACCAATGTGGGATTTTTCATTTTAGGTCATTCACATTCTTAGGGGAAAAAAGGGTTCCAAAAGGGTTCTTCAGCTGTCCCCATAGGATAACTCTTTTTGGTTCCAGATAAAACCCTTTTTGGTTCCAGGTAAAACCATTTTGGGTTCCATGTAGAACCCTCTGTGTAAAGGGTTACACAGAGTTCTATTTGGAACCAAAAGCGTGGTCCTGTGGTCCTGTTAGTAGAGTGTGGTGCTTGCAATGCCAGGGTTGTGGGTTCAATTCCTATGGGGGACCAGTATGAAATGTAAAAACGTATGAAAATGTATACACTCACTACTGTAAATTGCTCTGGATAGGAGTGTCTGCTAAATGTCTAAAATGTTAAATATATGTGGAACCAACAAGGGTTCTCCTATGGGGACAGCTGAAGAACCCTTCTAGGTTCTAGATACCACCTTTTCTCTCAGATTCTATTTCTCATAGAATTCTTCACACGCCTTTCCTTCGCCGGGTAGGCCGTTTGGAAAAATTGTTGGCCAGAGTATTCCCACTTCTCCAGGCACCACTGCACCCCTGCTCAGGGTGCAGGAGTATATTATGACAGAGCTCACTGAAATGATGCAGTACAAACAAAGGCATTGTTTGTGGATCCCATTTCTAAGACCCTTATCTTTTCCTGCAATAGTTTAATAAGAGTTGAACACTCCATCTAGTGGTTTGTGTACCATAAACTATCCTTATCAGGAAAGTGAAAACGCCAGTGGAACTGCTTGATCAATTCATGTATTTTTTTATGAGTGAATGTTTAAAAATATATATATTCAAATCACTGACTAATTGAATATATACACTTTATAAAAACTACTGAAATAATTTACCTTACCCAATATGTCCTCATAGGCGTATTTTCTAAACAAAAATGTATCTTGATTTTAACAGGCAGGTCAATTAACAAGACATTGTTATTTAAACAATGACGGCCTGGGTATCACATTAACATATCATATTGAGGAAGGCATTTTCAGGAGAAAAATATATTTCATAATCTCTCATGACATCATGATATTGTGATTTTCCAACACCAGATAAAATCATTTTAGAACCGAGAGAGAGCAGATAGAAAGAGAGAGAGAGTAGAGAGAAAGAGAGCAGGATAGAGGGAGAGAAAGAGCAGAGAGAAAGAGAGCAGGATAGAGGGAGAGAGAAAGCAGAGAGAAAGAGAGCAGGATAGAGGGAGAGAGAGAGCAGAGAGAAAGAGAGCAGGATAGAGGGAGAGAGAAAGCAGAGAGAAAGAGAGCGGGAGAGCAGGATAGAGGGAGAGAGAGAGCGAATGATTGTCATATAATACAGTATTTTGACCGTTTTGTTTTGTTGCCTTTTCTACCCATCAGTGTTTGTTTATAGCGGCTGCTGAAATGTGATGTATTTCTGCCAGCAGGAAGAGATTTCCCCTTTGCTCTACATTGCATAACTATTTCTCTCTCTTTCTCTGGTCGATATCTCCACACAGTAGCAAAACAACCAGACATCCAACAAGGTACTCCTCCACCCACCACCCCCACCCTCCGGTATTATTTTCCTGCACGGTTCTATTTTGGCTGTGATATATAAAGATCTAGGTCTGGCTCCCAAATGGCACCCTTTCCCCTATATAGTGCTATGCGCCATGGTCATAATTAGTGCACTATAAAGGGGAATATAGTGTCATTTGGGACGCAGCGTTGTAGCACTGGGGAGATGTGAGAAGCATGCTAATGAAGGATATATTTATTATTATGAGACGAGAAAAAATGAGATATTTCTCAGCATTTCTTTTCCCCCTCTGTCTGTCTGCCTGTAGCAGCTGTTGTAATCATTTCCCAAATAGGCTGTTCTGGGTTCAGTTTTTCATTTGCCAGTTAGTGTATCAGAGGATAGGAAGGAGTCCATCTTGAGGTAGAGTAAACTCATCACAGGTTCGAAACATGCTGCTAAGTGTCATTCACAGTTTGCCTTTAGCAAAACCCCATTGATGCACAACACAGACAGGAGACTTACAACCATCAGCCTAACAACATAATCATGGATTTGATCTCAAATCACAAGGTGAGTTGAAGGTGTTGAATCACATTTTGCTTGACCAAAGTCAGATTGGTCTATAAATATCTTAAATCAGTTACCCAACACTTAAAATGTCATATCAACATAATCATATCAATCAACATAAAGGATAGATCATTTTAACAGCCTAGCCGTTAAAGTGTTTTTTACAAATGTAGTGAATTATTGTGTACATATTAAAACAAATGGTACCCGACTGATAGCCTCCATTGTGTCCCTCTATATACTGTAATTCAGTTTGTCCCATGTATCGTCATCAAGTCCTCAGACAAGCCATTCTTTAGGCCATAGTACAGACAAAACTAGGTCTTTGTCTCAAGTGGCACCCTATTCCTTACGTAGTGCACTACTTTTGACCAGGGCACATAGGGCTCTGGTTAAAGGTAGTGCACTACATAGGGAATATAGTGCCATTTGGGACTCCGACTAAGGGCCCAACTGTAAACGAGGGGTTCCCCACATGTAAAAGGACTATAAAAAAAGGTCACATAATTAAGACCCTATGGAGATATAACTGATGGTTTGCCCTTTTCCTGAGACATTACGGAGTCTGTGTGCATCCCAAATGGTATCCTATTCCCTATTTAGTGCACAGGGCCCATACAGCTCTGATCTAAAGTAGTGTGCACTATGTAGAGAATAGGATGCCATTTGGGATGAATCCACAGCGTCTACTTACTTAGTAAGGACTAAAAATGGTCTTGCATTTCTCCCCGACTGCCTGTCTGCCAAATGTTAGAAATCTACATTGAGTTATTTATGGGGATTTGTATTGTAGACCCTCAGCCTTGTACAACTGATCTGTGATTCCACTGTATGGCTCAGGCAGCCCCAGGCTGTCCCCAATGGCACCCTATTCCCTATGTAGTGCACTACTTTTAATTAGAGCCCAAAGGACTCTGGTCAAAAGTAGTGCACTAGCCTTTACAGGGAATAGGGTGCCATTTCAGACGCAGTCCTAGTCTCAGTGCTATGCCACACAGCCACAGGGCCACAGCACCCCCTGGCCTTGTATTGTATGTAGGCTCTAGAAATCAACCAAGTTCATTAATAGTCTCTTTCTAATCCGAGTGTGGAAATCTCCTCACTCGTCTTTAGTATATAGGGCCAAAACGTCCAAACAGTCCCTTTACGGGTCGGAATTTTGAGTAAACTTCCTCTACCTGTTGTCCGCTGATTCAAACTTCCTCTACCTGTTGTCCGCTGATTCAAACTTCCTCTACCTGTTGTCCGCTGATTCAAACTTCCTCTACCTGTTGTCCACTGATTCAAACTTCCTCTACCTGTTGTCCACTGATTCAAACTTCCTCTACCTGTTGTCCACTGATTCAAACTTCCTCTACCTGTTGTCCACTGATTCAAACTTCCTCTACCTGTTGTCCACTGATTCAAACTTCCTCTACCTGTTGTCCACTGACTCCACTTCCTCTACCTGTTGTTCACTGATTCAAACTTCCTCTACCTGTTGTCCACTGATTCAAACTTCCTCTACCTGTTGTCCACTGATTCACACTTCCTCTACCTGTTGTCCACTGATTCAAACTTCCTCTACCTGTTGTCCGCTGATTCAAACTTCCTCTACCTGTTGTCCACTGATTCAAACTTCCTCTACCTGTTGTCCACTGATTCAAACTTCCTCTACCTGTTGTCCACTGATTTCCTCCTTCTGCTGCTGGAACTTTGAGACAAAATATCCACAGAAAAATATTATTAAACCACTTCAAAACATGGGTGTCTGTGTGCGGTTATCAACATTTGTTTACTCATCACCAAAGCGATGCACACAAGACAGAAGTACATGCAGGCGATGCATACATACTAACTGAAGTACATGCAGGAGATGCATACATACTAACTGAAGTACATGCAGGCGATGCATACATACTAACTGAAGTTCATGCAGGCAATGCATACATACTAACTGAAGTACATGCAGGCGATGCATACATACTAACTGAAGTACATGCAGGAGATGCATACATACTAACTGAAGTACATGCAGGCGATGCATACATACTAACTGAAGTACATGCAGGCGATGCATACATACTAACTGAAGTACATGCAGGCGATGCATACATACTAACTGAAGTACATGCAGGCGATGCATACATACTAACTGAAGTACATGCAGGCGATGCATACATACTAACTGAAGTACATGCAGGCGATGCATACATACTAACTGAAGTACATGCAGGCGATGCATACATACTAACCGAAGTACATGCAGGCGATGCATAAATACTAACTGAAGTACATGCAGGCGATGCATAGATACTAACTGAGGTACATGCAGGCGATGCATACATACTAACTGAAGTACATGCAGGCGATGCATACATACTAACTGAAGTACATGCAGGCGATGCATACATACAGTGTATTCAGAAAGTATTCAAACCCTTTGACTTTTTCCAGCCTTTTTCTAGAATGGATTAAATAAAAAAATCTCTATCTACACACAATACCCCATAATGACAAATCAAAAACAGTTTTTTTGAAATTTTTGCCAAATGTATTAAACATAAAAAACAGAAATACCTTATTTACATAGCTATTCAGACCCTTTGCTATGAGACTCGAAATTGAGCTCGGGTGCATCTTGTTTCCATTGATCATCCTTGAGATGTTTCTGCAACTTGATTGGAGTCCACCTGTGGTAAATTCAATTATTTGGACATGATTTGGAAAGGCATACACCTGTCTATATAAGGTCCCACAGTTGACAGTGTATGTCAGAGCAAAAACCAAGCCATGAGGTCAAAGGAATTGTCCATAGAGCTCCGGCACAGGGTACAGCATTGAAGATCCCCAAGAACACAGTGGCCTCCATCATTCTTAAATGGAAGAAGTTTAGAACCACCAAGACTCATCCTAGATCTGGCCGCCTGGCGAAACTGAGCAATCGGGGGAGAAGGACCTTGGTCAGGGAGGTGACCAAGAACTTGATGGTTACTCTGACAGAGCTCAAGAGTTCCTCTGTGGAGATGGGAGAACCTTCCAGAAGGACAACCATCTCTGCAGCACTACACCAATCAGGCCTTTATGGTAGAGTGGCCATACGGAAGCCACTCCTCAGTTAAAGGCACATGACAACCCGCTTGGGGTTTGCGAAAAGGCACCTAAAGGACCATGAGAAACAATATTCTCTGGTCTGATGAAACCAAGGTTGAACTCTTTGCCCTGAATGGCAAGCGTCACGTCTGGAGGAAACCTGGCACCCTCCCTACGGTGAAGCATGTTGGTGGCAGCATCATGCTGTGGGCATGTTTTTCAGCGGCAGGGACTGGGAGACTAGTCAGGATCAAGGCAAAGATGAATGGAGCAAAATACAGAGAGATCCTTGATGAAAACCTGCTCCAGAGCACTCAGGACTTCAGAATGGGGTGAAGGTTCACCTTCCAACAGGACAACAATCCTCAGCACACCACCAAGACAATGCAGGAGTGGCTTCGGGACAAGTCTCTGAATGTCCTTGAGTGGTCCAGCCAGAACCCGGACTTGAACCCAATCGAACATCTCTGCAGAGACCTGAAAATAGCTGTACAGCGACGCTCCACATCCAACCTGACAGAGTTTGAGAGGATCTGCAGAGAAGAATGGGAGAAACTCTCCAAATACAGGTGTGCCACGCTTGTAGCGTCAAACCCACGAACACTCAAGGCTGTAATTGCTGCCAAAGGTGCTTCAACAAAGTACTGAGTAAAGGGTATGAATACTTATGTAAATGTGATATTTCAGTCTTTAATATAATACATTTGCAAAAAATATATATTTTTAATTTGTCATCATGGAGTATTGTGTGCAGATTCTTTTCCCATCCATTTTAGAATAAGGCTGTAACGTAACAATGTGAAAAAAAACAAGGGGTCTTAATAATACTTCCCGAATGTAATGAACTAACTGATATACATGCAGGCGATGCATACACACTAACTGATGTACATGCAGGCGATGCATACACACTAACTGATGTACATGCAGGCGATGCATACACACTAACTGATATACATGCAGGCGATGCATACATACTAACTGATGTACATGCAGGCGATGCATACACACTAACTGATGTACATGCAGGCGATGCATACACACTAACTGATATACATGCAGGCGATGCATACACACTAACTGATGTACATGCAGGCAATGCATACATACTAACTGATGTACATGCAGGCGATGCATACATACTAACTGATGTACATGCAGGCGATGCATACATACTAACTGATGTACATGCAGGCGATGCATACATTCTAACTGATGTACATGCAGGCGATGCATACATACTAACTGATGTACATGCAGGCAATGCATACATACTAACTGAAGTACATGCAGGCGATGCATACATACTAACTGATGTACATGCAGGCAATGCATACATACTAACTGAAGTACATGCAGGCGATGCATACATACTAACTGATGTACATGCAGGCGATGCATACATACTAACTGATGTACATGCAGGCGATGCATACATACTAACTGAAGTATATGCAGGCGATGCATACATACTAACTGAAGTACATGCAGGCGATGCATACATACTAACTGATGTACATGCAGGCGATGCATACATACTAACTGAAGTACATGCAGGCGATGCATACATACTAACTGATGTACATGCAGGCGATGCATACATACTAACTGATGTACATGCAGGCGATGCATACATACTAACTGAAGTACATCCAGGCGATGCATACATACTAACTGATGTACATGCAGGCAATGCATACATACTAACTGAAGTACATGCAGGCGATGCATACATACTAACTGATGTACATGCAGGCAATGCATACATACTAACTGATGTACATGCAGGCAATGCATACATACTAACTGATATACATGCAGGCGATGCATACATACTAACTGATGTACATGCAGGCGATGCATACATACTAACTGATGTACATGCAGGCAATGTATACATACTAACTGATGTACATGCAGGCGATGCATACATACTAACTGATGTACATGCAGGCAATGTATACATACTAACTGATGTACATGCAGGCGATGCATACATACTAACTGATGTACATGCAGGCGATGCATACACACTAACTGAAGTGCATGCAGGCGATGCATACATACTAACTGAAGTACATGCAGGCGATGCATACATACTAACTGATGTACATGCAGGCAATGCATACATACTAACTGATGTACATGCAGGCGATGCATACATACTAACTGATGTACATGCAGGCGATGCATACACACTAACTGAAGTACATGCAGGCGATGCATACATACTAACTGATGTACATGCAGGCAATGCATACATACTAACTGAAGTACATGCAGGCGATGCATACATACTAACTGATGTACATGCAGGCGATGCATACATACTAACTGATGTACATGCAGGCGATGCATACATACTAACTGATGTACATGCAGGCAATGTATACATACTAACTGATGTACATGCAGGCGATGCATACATACTAACTGATGTACATGCAGGCAATGCATACATACTAACTGATGTACATGCAGGCAATGCATACATACTAACTGATATACATGCAGGCGATGCATACATACTAACTGATGTACATGCAGGCGATGCATACATACTAACTGATGTACATGCAGGCAATGTATACATACTAACTGATGTACATGCAGGCGATGCATACATACTAACTGATGTACATGCAGGCAATGTATACATACTAACTGATGTACATGCAGGCGATGCATACATACTAACTGATGTACATGCAGGCGATGCATACACACTAACTGAAGTGCATGCAGGCGATGCATACATACTAACTGATGTACATGCAGGCGATGCATACATACTAACTGATGTACATGCAGGCAATGCATACATACTAACTGATGTACATGCAGGCGATGCATACATACTAACTGATGTACATGCAGGCGATGCATACACACTAACTGAAGTACATGCAGGCGATGCATACATACTAACTGATGTACATGCAGGCGATGCATACATACTAACTGATGTACATGCAGGCGATGCATACATACTAACTGATGTACATGCAGGCAATGTATACATACTAACTGATGTACATGCAGGCGATGCATACATACTAACTGATGTACATGCAGGCGATGCATACATACTAACTGATGTACATGCAGGCGATGCATACATACTAACTGAAGTCTTGCAGGTGTTTACATGGTTTTTCACATGTGCCAGGTGATATAAATCCCAACAGCAGTTACCCACGTTTTGAAAAGTTGTTTTAGGACCAACCGCATACACAACCGGTATAGTAAATTAAAATAAAATTATATTCAACATTCTGGTTTGTAGAGCTCGTGAGAGGATTTTCCAAATGAATGTATGGCGTTATCTCAGACGGTGTAACCAGAGGTCATTACTTCAGCCCATTGCTAAACAGACATGACATGCACGCAGGCTACTATAGATCATTCGAGGTAAGAATGCACATTTGACATAGCAGAAGACCAAACTACATTTCTTTCATTTTTTATTTGAAAATTGATTTTTTCTACCTGTTGTCCGCTGATTCATGTTAAAGTAGGTTAAACTCCCTTGGTCTTCATCATTTACACATTCCTAAATTCACAATGTTGTTAGTTTAGCACCTGTTCATCTAAACAGCTGATGATGAGATCGGCTAATGTTAGCTAGCTAGCAAGCACAATCTGATACATTAGTTTACCTTCTACGTCGTGAATGTTCCCTTCTGTTATTTCCTTCGGCACCCGTACATCTTCAACTGTCTATTTTCATATAGTTATATCAAACTTAAAGCAACAAACTGAATTTGCACCTTTTCATTTTTATTTACCCAAATGTTATTTTATATGGCAACTTCCTGACCTGTCATCTAGATCTGATGCTGCTTGCGGCTATATCCAATATGGCCGCCAGCTGATTACGACCAAATCAAAAACAGAAATGTGCTTCGATATAACGTGTTATGATCTAATTGAGTAGATATCCATAAGATGAGTGCTGAGACTCTTTTAGCATATCTCTGCATGGTTTGGTAAATACAGCCCCCAGGATATCAGAGGGAGGGTAAGAAACCATCTGCTGGCTCACCTATTGAGTGGTGTAGAGAGGCCGCCAACCTCTGTGGCTTGATTTCCTGCAAGGGGAGATATGAGTGGAGTTTAACCTCTACAGCAGGGAGTGTTTGTGGAAGTAGAACGCCAGGTATGTCATCACAACTACAGTATTGAATTCAGCTTGTTTTTATCTCCTTTAGTAAACAGTGGGCTGCCGCGAGGAAGAAGCGGTTTCATTCATTAATTAACTTGTTGGCTGGTATCTGACTGGTAGTGTGGCATTTACTACCCCTGCTTTTCCTGCAGGGTGTTGATTATGATGCATTCCCTAAGTATCATATGTACACAGTAGGCTATGTGGTTACATTAGGCTATGTGGTTACATTAGGCTATGTGGGTTACATTTGGCTATGTGGGTTACATTATGTTTTTGTCTCCCATAGAGTGATGGGGGTCTTGATTCTGTTGTTGGTAGTGCCGTCTTACCTGTGAATATTATTTTATTTAGGCCCAAAATACTTTGATTAATAAAACCCAGCTATCTATATCCTGACCAATGAGAATAAAGTAATATTTACTGTTACTGTGTCTCAGCTTAACCAGCTTCCATGATGAAGGCAAAAAATGCTCAGGACAATAGCTAGAACAGTAGCCGTGGCCTCCCAGGTGTTACTTTGGGGCTAAAGCCCTGCCTTGCCTCTATACGGGTTGATTCATGTGGTAGCTAGCAACCTAGTCACTCTGAGACACACCACAGGTCCCTGACCAATTACTATTCGGAAAAGTGCCTAGGGAATCATCTGGTACATTGCACAGAAAGTGACTTCCTGTGACTCCAAGGGTATGTCTCTCAGTGCCCTATACAGGGATAGGATACCATTTGGGACATAACCTGGGACACCTGTAGGTAATGGACAGTGATAGTGGTGATGGTGGTGGTGGCAGATGTCTCAGATCATGCCAAGGGAGGGAGGTAGGGATGGAGAGAGGGAGGGAGGGCGGGATGGAGAGAGGGAGGGAGGGCGGGACGGAGGGAGGGAGGGAGGGCGGGATGGAGTGAGGGAGGGAGGGAGGGCGGGACGGAGGGAGGAAGGGAGATAGGGACAGAGAGAGGGAGGGACGGAGAGAGGGAGGGAGGGCAGGATGGAGGGAGGGCGGGCGGGATGGATGGAGAGAGGGAGGGAGGGCGGGATGGAGTGAGGGAGGGAGGGCGGGACGGAGGGAGGGAGGAAGGGAGATAGGGACAGAGAGAGGGAGGGACGGAGAGAGGGAGGGAGGGCAGGATGGAGGGAGGGCGGGATGGAGAGAGGGAGGGAGGGCGGGATGGAGAGAGGGAGGGAGGGCGGGATGGAGTGAGGGAGGGAGGGCGGGATGGAGTGAGGGAGGGCGGGACGGAGGGAGGAAAGGAGATAGGGACAGAGAGAGGGAGGGACGGAGAGAGGGAGGGAGGGCAGGATGGAGGGAGGGCGGGATGGAGAGAGGGAGGGAGGGAGGGAGGTAGAGAGGGAGGGACGGCGAGAGGGAGGGAGGGCAGGATGGAGAGATGGAGGGACGGAGAGAGGGAGGGAGATCAGGATGGAGAGAGGGAGGGACGGAGAGAGGGAGGGACGGAGAGAGGGAGAGAGGGCAGGATGGAGAGATGGAGGAAGGGCAGGATTTCTGATGATAACTTGGTCAAAGAGGAGCTTTCTCTCTTTCTCATGTTCTCTCTCCTCCAGCTTCTAAAAGACAGGTGGAGTAAAGAGGTCTGCAGCTCCCAGCTACTCCTTCAATCATCTTATTTCTCCATGTATTATAGAACGAGGGATGGAAAGTTAACGTTTGTAGGGGATTCATATCCAATCAGAATCATAAAAGCATTACCTTGCTAATGGTTGGAAGAAATGTAAAAAGTGATTGATTTAATATTTATAAGTAAAGTGAAGCTCTAACATGAATTTGAAATACATTTAGTATGTACGGGAAGGGAGGATGAGCATGGCTGTGAATACTGTAAAAGGCTAGGTAAGAATGTTACAGGGATTCAACCTCAGATTACAGAGCAAATTCATGTCTTCATATCGTAACAACGTTGGTGTGTTTTTTTTCTCAATGTGCACTTTATGGGTTAACCACGCTCACCCACTGAGGACCATTATCAATGGACAGACAGACAGACAGACAGACAGACAGACAGACAGACAGACAGACAGACAGACAGACAGACAGACAGACAGACAGACAGACAGACAGACAGACAGACAGACAGACAGACAGACAGACAGACAGACAGACAGACAGACAGACAGACAGGCAATCGATCTGTCCTATTAGCTCCTGTCTCATCAGATACTATGTGAAGGTACCTAATCATGATTGACTGACAAGTACGGTTTACCTATCAAAACGAATATTAATACTGACTATTACTGCATTTCCAATTTTTATTATTTAACTAGGCAAGTCAGTTAAGAACAAATTCTTATTTACAATAATGGCCTCCACCGGCCAAACTCTAACCCGGACAACACTGGGCCAATTGCGCATTGGGACTCCCAATCACAGCCAGTTGTGATACAGCCTGGAATTGAACCAGTAGTGATGCGTCTAGCACTGAGATGCAGTGCCTTAGACCGCTGCGCCACTCGGGAGCCCAATAGTAACCACTGGTAGGACGATGAGGCTCATACCAAAATGTTTCATCTGGTTCCAGCCATGTTATGGTAGCTTACAAATACAAGTCAGGCTAATTAAACAATAACTGCTGTGTAAGGCAAAAATGGAAAATCTGTGTGCACGTGAGGGTGTGTGCGTGTGTGTTTGATGATCTTAGAGGGCAACCGAATCACATCCTAAACTGCTTACTCCAACAATCTCTGAAAATTCTCCAAGGACTTTGCAAGTCGAAGATAATGCAGCACTAATGCAAATTCAATTGCATTCAATTCCCTTTTGGACAGCTTCAATGTTTCCAGAGTTGTTATGTAAGCTGTAAGCTTTATCATATGTAATACCTTCTCGTAACGGTGCCTTTTATACAGCCATCATCTTCGTGGATTTGTCATAATCCATGCAATAGAATGGCATCCATGAACCGATGCCACTGGGTTGTTTCAATTGGAAATAGCTTTTCAAGTTAATTACATGAGCAGAGTCTAAATATCCTTTTCATTATCAGATTAGTTTGGCAAATGCCTAAAGGAGTGAAAACTATGCAGAAATCGCTTTGCCATTTCCTTCACTGCAAATTGTATTTATTTATTGAAAATCCGAAACATACAATATACTTGCAGTGAAGCCGCTCAACAACTACATCAGACCAGTCATCCAACAGACTCCCATTCAGAGCGACACACAGAAGCATCCAGGGTCAATGCCCTGCTCAATGGCACTTTGATAGATCTCCTACCAGGCCAAAAAAGAACCCCCCCCCCCCCCCCCCCCCCCACCCCCCATTGCACCAACAACCAAGAGAATGAACTAAAGAGAAAAAGAAAAAGACAGATATTTAATTAATTTCAGTGTGTGACAAAACAAGAAAATATTGTGTAAAGACATATGGAATTGTTTTAGATGGTCATACTATAGATAATTTAGCTATTTGACTTAGAATTTTAGGACCCCTTTAGGTATAAAGAAATATATATTAAAACATGATTTGATAAAATATTGAATTTGGCCCTTGCTACGTATTGAATAATGAAACGTACTGAATAACACATTAATAAATGGCATAAAAAGACATTCAAAAAATAAATCATAAGATACAAGGTTTTGAAGTGTCTGTCTTATCTCTAGGAGATATAAGAAAGCTCAGGAAATATATACAGTATATTTTAACTCTTTTTTGGGGGTTGGCACAAAACTACCTTCATACTTCCATTCATTTGTTTTAACCGGTTACCTTCGTATGAGTCCTGGGACACTTGTGGGGGTAGTAGAGGAACACGGAGAACACCACCATCGTGTTCGTCACTTTAATAATAACGTGAGAATATTCCCTTTCCACAGTGGGGTCACTATAATAATAACGTGAGAATATTCCCTTTCCACAGTGGGGTCACTTTAATAATAATGTGGGGGTCATAGAGCAAAACAGAGAACACCATGGTGTTTGTGAGAGTCTCCCCTTTCCATAATTGTTTTGTAGGTCAAACCGTTACAGACGCTACAGGATTTTTTGTGAGAAAACTGATTTTCGGGATGTCTCACAAACCATGAGACTCTAGCTCATGAACTTTTCGGGATGGTCTGACAAACCATGAGACTCTAGCTCTGTATGAGACTCTAGCTCTGTATGAGACTCTAGCTCTGCATGAGACTCTAGCTCTGCATGAGACTCTAGCTCTGCATGAGACTCTAGCTCTGCCACCTTTAACTGGAGATGCAGAAGTGGGACACTGGCGGATGTGGTGGATGGAGACGCATCCAATGCAAAACCGATATCTCTAGCTTAAACTGACACCGGTGCGTCAATCCACTCTAGGGGGTGTTAAATAACTTTGGATGTATTATTATTAAAGTGTACTGCAGACTGTTTGTTTTGTCTCTGCCACTAAATCAGGGGCAAATATCATCACGAGTCAATTAGTAAGATGGCACCGGAGAAGAAGGCAGAAGTTTTACGTGCCCCCAGCCGATTGTGTTTTTTGTTTGTTTATTTGCGTTGTTTGTAACTTGTTTTTTAAAACTTATTTTGTATATAATGTTGCCACCACCGTCTCTTATGACCAAAAATAACTTCTAGACATCAGGACTGTGATTACTCACCGCGGACTAGCAGAGTCCTTTTTTTCCTTTCATGACTCTGACGAGCCCGACGCCAAGGATATACTGCTTCCTCTGGAACAGGCCCAGATCCCCGTGATCTGCGTGAAGAGGAGGAGGAGAATTTTGAGAATTCGTAGGCGATCGAATAAACCCCCACTTCCCCCCCATTCTGCTAGCAAATGTGCAATCTTTGGAGAATAAAATCGGCGAGTTACGCAGAAGATTAAACTACCAACGGGACATGGAAAAATGTAACATCTTATGCTTCACGGAGTCATGGCTGAACGATGACAATATCAACATACAGCTGGCAGGTTATACGATGTACCGGCAGGAAAGAACAGTGGCGTCTGGTAAGACAAGGGGCGGCAGTCTATGTATTTTTGCTAACAACAGCTGGTGCACGATATCTAAGGAAGTCTCGAGCTATTGCTAGCCTGAGGTAGAGTATATCATGATAAGCTGTAGACCACACTACCTACCGAGAGAGTTTTCATCTGTATTCTTTGTAGCTGTTTACATACCACCACAGTCAGAGGCTGGCACTAAGACAGCATTGAATGAGCTGTATTCTGCCATAAGCAAACAAGAAAATGCTCACCCAGAGGCGGCGCTTCTAGTAGCCGGGGACTTTAATGCAGTGAAACTTAAATCCATTTTACCAAATTTCAATCAGCATGTTAAATGTGCAACCAGAGGAAAAAGACTCTGGACCACCTATACTCCAGACACAGAGATGCATACAAAGCTCTCCCTCGCCCTCCATTTGGCAAATCTGACCATAATTCTATCCTCCTGACTCCTGCTTACAAGCACAAATGAAAGCAGGAAGCAGGATCAATAAAAAAGTGGTCAGATGAAGCAGATGCTAAGCTACAGGACTGTTTTGCTAGCACAGACGGGAATATGTTCAGGGATTCCTCTGATGGCATTGAGGAGTACACCACATCAGTCATTGGCTTCATCAATAAGTGCATCGATGACGTCATCCCCAAAGTGACCGTACGTACACAGAAGCCATGGATTACAGGCAGCATCCACACTGAGCTAAAGGCTAGACCTGCCACTTTCAAGGAGCGGGACTCTAACCTGGAAGCTTATAAGAAATCCCGCAATGCCCTCCGACGAACCATCAAACAGGCAAAGCGTCAATACAGGACTAAGATCGAATCATACTACACCGGCTCTGATGCTCGTCGGATGTGGCAGGCCTTGCAAACCATTACAGACTACAAGGGGAAGCACAGTCGAGAGCTGCCCAGTGACACAAGCCTACCAGATGAGCTAAACTACTACTATGCTCACTTCGAGACAAATAACACTGAAACATGCATGAGAGCACCAGCTTTTCCAGAAGACTGTGATCACGCTCTCCGCTGCCGATGTGAGTAAGACATTTAACCAGGTCAACATTCACAAGGCCGCAGGGCCAGACAGATTACCAGGACGTGTACTGCGAGCATGCGCTGACCAACTGGCAAGTGTCTTCACTGACATTTACAGCCTCTCCCTGTCCGAGTCTGTAATACCAACATGTTTAAAGCAGACCATCATTGTCATTTTACTACTGCTCTTACTTGTTTCTTTTATCTCTTACTCTTATTCTTATCCATATTTGTTTGAAATTGCATTGTTGGTTAGGGGTTTCCCCTTTAACGGTGGATGAGATGCCATAGTGGTCATTACAGCTGAGGGTGCTTCTCCACAGATTCAGTGGAAGTTAATTGGGCCCATTTAAAACACAAGGAGACCCAGGAATATCACAAGGTATAACAGTCTACTAGATCTCAGGAGAATAAAGCAGTGTTTCAGTACCTCCTGTCTCCCCTATGCAAATACGGGTTTGAGCCAATAACCTTCTGTGGTACATTTTAGAGAGTACTGTAAAACCTTTTTGGTTCAATTAAGTAATCTCTGCACCCAAAACCAAGTCCGCCACTCAATGTAAGGCTGTGACGAGAGACTTTCAATGAAGCAGCGTTTTTGATGTCATGCTTTGTCATACCTGTAATCATGCAGAAGATTTGCAGAACGTCAACCATTTTTCAATAAAATGTGATAAACCACAGTCATGAGACACATTCTAATATGTCGGTGTGATCTGTCTGTATTGCATCAATGCACCAGCTAACACAGAACAAAATACAGATGATTTGACATAGATATGTTTTGCTTCATATCCTCTATAACTGAAAGCTTCCCAACCCTTTTCAATACACCCTACACTTGGTAGAAAAAACGTATGACAACCACAAATCCTTTCAGGCCCAAAACCGAGTGGGTCGAGTATATTAAATATAAATTGTCAATGCATGTAATAGGTTTCTGACACTCTCTGACACGTCTTCTGTCCAGAGAGACCACTAGAGCTTTCAACAAGCCCCCTGATAATTGACTAGCATTACTCTTCTGTTATTTTAAGTTCACCCCCGTGAAATAGGCTCATCTCTCACTCTCCACCAGCATCAGCAGTTCCTGTCCTACATACAGTAGAATACCCATCACAAATAATCAGGTATGCTTGAGAAGGGGGATTGCATAGCTTCCCCCCCGCGGGGAGCAGTTCCTGTCTTAGCTACAGTAGGATACCTGATTATTTGTGGTGAGTATGTTTTGAGAAGGTGGATTGCATAGCCCCCCCCCCCCCCCCCCCCCCACGGGGAGCAGTTCCTGTCTTAGCTACAGTAGGATACCTGATTATTTGTGGTGAGTATGTTTTGAGAAGGGGGATTGCATAGCCCCCCCCCCCCCCCCACGGGGAGCAGTTCCTGTCTTAGCTACAGTAGGATACCTGATTATTTGTGGTGAGTATGTTTAGAGAAGGTGGATTGCATAGCTTCCCCCCCGCGGGGAGCAGTTCCTGTCTTAGCTACAGTAGGATACCTGATTATTTGTGGTGAGTATGTTTTGAGAAGGGGGATTGCATAGCCCCCCCCCCCCCCCCCCCACGGGGAGCAGTTCCTGTCTTAGCTACAGTAGGATACCTGATTATTTGTGGTGAGTATGTTTTGAGAAGGGGGATTGCATAGCTTCCCCCCCCCCCCCCCACGGGGAGCAGTTCCTGTCTTAGCTACAGTAGGATACCTGATTATTTGTGGTGAGTATGTTTAGAGAAGGTGGATTGCATAGCTTCCCCCCCCCCCCCACGGGGAGCAGTTCCTGTCTTAGCTACAGTAGGATACCTGATTATTTGTGGTGAGTATGTTTAGAGAAGGGGGATTGCATAGCTTCCCCCCCGCGGGGAGCAGTTTACTCTCAGGTTGTTATGTTTTCTCTCCATTAACTCGTGGCCGCTGCGCTGTCCTCTATTCGTGCAGTTCTTATAGTCCGGGCATTTGTTGGTGTGTGTTGAGACAGGGCAGGCTAACTGATTATTGTGGCAGCAGAATATAGAGTATGCTTATAGCGTAGTCACTTAAATCACTTTTCAATGTCAGACATTACAGATTGTGTTAACTCTGTCATGCATATGTTAACTCATTAATCCTATGTACAGTATATAATCAGTGATATAATATAACAATGTTAATACTATAACACATATTGAATCAAAATAATCTCTCTCACGGCAAAAACACCCCAAAATGAACATGTTTTTAAATGGGATTTTAATTGTTGCTGACTGAAATACACTTTATGTACTGGTCCCATAGATTTCAGCAGCACTGTCTTCTGTGCTACCTTGCTGTGTATTGGATAAATATTGTCTTTCAGCAGCACTGTCTTCTGTGCTACCTTGCTGTGTATTGGATAAATATTGTCTTTCAGCAGCACTGTCTTCTGTGCTACCTTGCTGTGTATTGGATAAATATTGTCTTTCAGCAGCACTGTCTTCTGTGCTACCTTGCTGTGTATTGGATAAATATTGTCTTTCAGCAGCACTGTCTTCTGTGCTACCTTGCTGTGTATTGGATAAATATTGTCTTTCAGCAGCACTGTCTTCTGTGCTACCTTGCTGTGTATTGGATAAATATTGTCTTTCAGCAGCACTGTCTTCTGGAGAGCTGATTCTAACGATGTGTCCCAAATGGCTCCCTATTCCCAGTGTAGTGCACTACTTTTGACCAGGGCCTATAAAGTATTCATTGCTCGGTAGCTACATTTCTGCTGCATATAGGATGTCTGGCGATGATTAACAGATCTGTTATCTCCTAGAAAATGTGCATTTAGTAGGATTACAAGTTTGGCCATTTTGGTTTCAATATTGCAATTTTCTAAGACTTCGTTGTAGTTTTGATTGAAATATTATTGGAGATAATCTGGGGTTTGTTTCTTTATCGATATTTTCCTTTAAAAAAACGCCATATTTTTTTCATAATACAAAAAATACACACACAAATGACAACGTACAGAAGAGCCACTCCCAAACATCCACAACATCCCTCCTGCCCAGACCCACCAGCCTTCACCCCCATCCCCAGCACCTGCATCACTCTCCGCCACATGGCCTCAAACGACACCATTTTGTTTCTCTCCGTCTTTATCAACATTTTCCAAACACTTCAAGTTTCCAAACGCTTTAAATTTGAGCAAGAATTGTATGCTATCTGACTACAGTAGAACATTTACCCTGGCATGTAAAGTAGCCTAGATCAACTATGCAGAACGATACCTTTCGGTCGCCTAAACTTGTGCATTGTGTGTTGTGACATTGTGTTCAGGTTGTTTGTAGCCCTGACAGCATCCTCCACATTGCTGCATTTGATAAATAGATTTTATTAGGGTTATAACCGTTCCATTTGCCAATGTCCAGGATTCCATCTTATTTTACCTGAGGAAATAAAAAGAAAAGGTTGGCATTTCCCCGCTGCTTCCCAATAACTCAGGAAAACATTCCAGCAGAGGTCAGCCCTCTAGACCCTGGTCTAAAGTAGTGCACTACATTAGGAATGGACCCTGGTCTAAAGTAGTGCACTACATTAGGAATGGACCCTGGTCTAAAGTAGTGCACTACATTAGGAAGGGACCCTGGTCTAAAGTAGTGCACTACATTAGGAATGGACCCTGGTCTAAAGTAGTGAACTACATTATGAATGGACCCTGGTCTAAAGTAGTGCACTACATTAGGAATGGACCCTGGTCTAAAGTAGTGCACTACATTAGGAATGGACCCTGGTCTAAAGTAGTGCACTACATTAGGAATGGACCCTGGTCTAAAGTAGTGCACTACATTAGGAATGGACCCTGGTCTAAAGTAGTGCACTACATTAGGAATGGACCCTGGTCTAAAGTAGTGCACTACATTAGGAATGGACCCTGGTCTAAAGTAGTGCACTACATTATGAATGGACCCTGGTCTAAAGTAGTGCACTACATTATGAATGGACCCTGGTCTAAAGTAGTGCACTACATTAGGAATGGACCCTGGTCTAAAGTAGTGCACTACATTATGAATGGACCCTGGTCTAAAGTAGTGAACTACATTAGGAATGGACCCTGGTCTAAAGTAGTGCACTACATTATGAATGGACCCTGGTCTAAAGTAGTGAACTACATTAGGAAGGGACCCTGGTCTAAAGTAGTGAACTACATTAGGAATGGATCCTGGTCTAAAGTAGTGCACTACATTAGGAATGGATCCTGGTCTAAAGTAGTGCACTACATTAGGAATGGACCCTGGTCTAAAGTAGTGCACTACATTATGAATGGACCTTGGTCTAAAGTAGTGCACTACATTAGGAATGGACCCTGGTCTAAAGTAGTGCACTACATTAGGAATGGATCCTGGTCTAAAGTAGTGCACTACATTAGGAATGGACCCTGGTCTAAATTAGTGCACTACATTAGGAATGGACCCTGGTCTAAAGTAGTGCACTACATTAGGAATGGATCCTGGTCTAAAGTAGTGCACTACATTAGGAATGGACCCTGGTCTAAAGTAGTGCACTACATTAGGAATGGACCCTGGTCTAAAGTAGTGCACTACATTAGGAATGGATCCTGGTCTAAAGTAGTGCACTACATTAGGAATGGACCCTGGTCTAAAGTAGTGCACTACATTAGGAATGGATCCTGGTCTAAAGTAGTGCACTACATTAGGAATGGACCCTGGTCTAAAGTAGTGCACTAAATTAGGAATGGACCCTGGTCTAAAGTAGTGCACTACATTAGGAATGGACCCTGGTCTAAAGTAGTGCACTACATTAGGAATGGATCCTGGTCTAAAGTAGTGCACTACATTAGGAATGGACCCTGGTCTAAAGTAGTGCACTACATTATGAATGGACCCTGGTCTAAAGTAGTGCACTACATTAGGAATGGACCCTGGTCTAAAGTAGTGTACTACATTAGGAATGGATCCTGGTCTAAAGTAGTGCACTACATTAGGAATGGACCCTGGTCTAAAGTAGTGCACTACATTAGGAATGGATCCTGGTCTAAAGTAGTGCACTACATTAGGAATGGATCCTGGTCTAAAGTAGTGCACTACATTAGGAACGGACCCTGGTCTAAAATAGTGCACTACATTAGGAATGGACCCTGGTCTAAAGTAGTGCACTACATTAGGAACGGACCCTGGTCTAAAGTAGTGCACTACATTAGGAATGGACCCTGGTCTAAAGTAGTGCACTACATTAGGAATGGACCCTGGTCTAAAGTAGTGCACTACATTAGGAATGGACCCTGGTCTAAAGTAGTGCACTACATTAGGAATGGACCCTGGTCTAAAGTAGTGCACTACATTAGGAATGGACCCTGGTCTAAAGTAGTGCACTACATTATGAATGGACCCTGGTCTAAAGTAGTGCACTACATTAGGAATGGACCCTGGTCTAAAGTAGTGCACTACATTATGAATGGACCCTGGTCTAAAGTAGTGCACTACATTAGGAATGGACCCTGGTCTAAAGTAGTGCACTACATTAGGAATGGACCCTGGTCTAAAGTAGTGCACTACATTAGGAATGGACCCTGGTCTAAAGTAGTGCACTACATTAGGAATGGACCCTGGTCTAAAGTAGTGCACTACATTAGGAATGGACCCTGGTCTAAAGTAGGGCACTACATTAGGAATGGATCCTGGTCTAAAGTAGTGCACTACATTAGGAATGGACCCTGGTCTAAAGTAGTGCACTACATTAGGAATGGACCCTGGTCTAAAGTAGTGCACTACATTAGGAATGGACCCTGGTCTAAAGTAGTGCACTACGTTAGGAATGGACCCTGGTCTAAAGTAGTGCACTACATTAGGAACGGACCCTGGTCTAAAATAGTGCACTACATTATGAATGGACCCTGGTCTAAAGTAGGGCACTACATTAGGAACGGACCCTGGTCTAAAGTAGTGCACTACATTAGGAATGGACCCTGGTCTAAAGTAGTGCACTACATTAGGAATGGACCCTGGTCTAAAGTAGTGCACTACATTAGGAATGGACCCTGGTCTAAAATAGTGCACTACATTAGGAATAGACCCTGGTCTAAAGTAGTGCACTACATTAGGAATGGACCCTGGTCTAAAGTAGTGCACTACATTAGGAATGGACCCTGGTCTAAAGTAGTGCACTACATTATGAATGGACCCTGGTCTAAAGTAGGGCTCTACATTAGGAACGGGGTGCCATTTGTGATGAATCCACAAAGTCACATTTTTACTGTTCCTCACAGGTCATTGTGACCCTCTGGTGACCATTTTTCCTTTTAGTTGCAATGTTGATGGTGTGACATATTGAGTTAGCCAGGGTGCGATATGACTTTACACTTGCCCTTGCTGTGACATTGAGCTGTGCTGTGTACAGCGTGTCCCTCCCATCTCCCTGTTCCAGCAGGCATACAGCTCCTGGACTACATCCCAAATGGTACCCTATTTCTTACATAGTGCAATACTTTTGACCAAAACCCTATGGGATAACCTATGGGACTTGGGCAAAAGTAGTGCACTATATAATAGGTTACCATTCGGGACATAACCGTGCTTTCCAATGCTTCCCCCGCCATGCCCGCTAAAATATGTTAATTGAGTTAAGGGCTGTGTTTGGAGCACACTAACACTTCAACATGCTGTGTTGTGCTGTTCATCAGGATATTAAGATCTCACGTTTTAAAGGACTGTGTGATGAAAGGATTGTCTCCAACCGGCTCGAAGTTCGTAACAAAAAGGGAGACAAAGTGGGGATAAGGAATAACAAAATATATTTATTAACTTAAGTAAACTAAATACAATTATTAACAATGTTGTGTGTAGTCAGTAATCAGTAGTGTAAGTGGCTGTGTGCATAAATGTGATAATGAGGGGTGTTGAAAGGTGCCCAAGCAAGCAAACAAAACAGCCACAAAATTGCCACAACCAAACTCTATCAGTGTGTCTGCATGGAGAGAGTCTCCTCAATGAATGGGGAAGTGGTGTATTTATCCTGGGACACACCCGGGCCCAGGTGTGTCCCATGTCGCTGACGACCCTCCCAGCCCCGCCTGCTGACATCCTAATAAGGAAAACAAGAACAAAGAGAAAGAATACGGCAGACAGAGTGGGAGGGGCGTCACAGGATGATAACACACACGAAAGAAACATGAAGTAAAGAGTCTTACATTTTTTTTGCCATTATCGTCTCTAAATGTTGAAAGGTTAATGTTTGAAATCAAAAGCTAAAATGAATGAATAGATTTATTCAGGTGACATAGTGTATGGTTAGTTTGTATAGAAATCAATGCAGTCAGTGAATCTTTGAGGGAGATGCCGTATGGTAATTGCATGAGCCAAGACCTAAACGACTCCAAGCACAGTGACGTCATCCTTTAGGTTTTCATTGTGACATCAGGTGTTATAAGTATTGCACTTTACAAAGTAACTCGTCGTGATGACAACCATCAAACCATAAAGAACTTGACAGAACTTGAGAAATTGAGCTGAGTGTAGTTGTTTAAAAGAAAAACCTTATGAACAAAGTTTTTTCTTTATAACAAAACAATTTTCCACATGCTCGGGGCGTTGTTATCCTGATAATAATTATAAAGGAAAGGAGACAGAAAAGTAAACCTTTTGAAGTACGGAAAAGGAACAATATAGAAAAATATTATTTCAATATCTTGGTTCACTGGAAGGATGTGAGTTATCAGCAAGTCATCTTTGGGAAATATGAACGCATTGAAGTTATGAGACAAAAATACAAAAGACCTAAAAACAAAAATCTATCAAAGAGACGAGATTCATTTGTATATCAGGTGAAAAACAGAGTTTATCTAAAGCACCATGAATATCAGTGATACAGGATTGGGGAACATTAAAGACAGTATTAGCTCCTTTAAAGTCAACTATACTCTTAGGCAGTTAGCTCTTAGCAGCCCCCCCCCCCCCCCCATAAATAAGTAAAAATAACTCACTTGCCTTTCGTGAACTAACACCCGGCATTTGACATTTTTTCCCCCTACTAGCTCTGACTTTGCTGATAGCTATTTTATTCAGGAAAAATGTACTTTACTATGCCTGAGATATGTGGTTGTACCATCTCGCTATCTTAAGATGGATCCACTAACTGTAAGTCTCTCTGGATAGTGTCTGCTAAAAGACTCAAATGTAAAGAGGGTTTGAACCGTTATAGTGGATTTCCACTCTGAGCTTCAGCACTGCTCCATGCTGAGAAGAGAAACACTGTTCTAGACTAGAGAACTTCATTTCCTCCCTGGACCATCTCAAATCTTAGCCCTCTACAATAATTACTAGACAGCTTAAACCGCTAGAGTTCCTCCCTAGGTTTCTTCCTAGAAAGTCCTTCCTTCTAGGGAGTTCTTCCTGGCCACTGTGTTTCTGCTTTGCTTACTCTTTAGGGTCTAGGCCGGGGAACTGCAAAGCACTTTGTGACAACTGCTGATATAAAAAGTTATGTGATTGATAGAATTTACACTATATCCCTGTATTTCTTCACAGCTTCTTCCTTTATTGAATAGGGCAGGGATTAGGGCAGGGATGAGGTTTTCATCCCAAATGGCACCCTATTCCCTGTATAGTGCACTACTTAGGGACCTAGTTCAAAAGTAGTGCACTATATAGGGATTAGGGTGCTCTTTGGGACAATGAAATGATCCCTGCTCCAGACAAGAACCTGAACTCATGCTAATCTCTGACACAGCAGGTTTTTGATGGCTCTGTAAAAACGAAACATCATTGCTTAAGGCAAGGTGACAGCAGGGATAATTATTATCCATAATTCATGTTAAATACCTAAATCCCAGAGGGACAGTGAATGGGGGAGGGGGTGTCCTTGCTTATTTCCAAACCCCCTCTAGTCTAACCTTCTCAGCTCTCAGGTGGTCAAGTGCAGAGAGCAATTGTAATTGATACAGAATGTGATATTTTCCAATGCATCCTTGTAATAAAAGAATCTGCACAAAGCATCCAGTTGGCTATTTACTGTAGATATACATAGTAGTAGAATAGTACTGTATGCGTGCAGTCCCAGTTCTGGCTCCGATAGAATATGCTGTCTGCCATTTATTTATTTTTTATAAAAGAATGACGTGTTGTCGTATGACGCCGTGGCAGAGGAAAGATGGAGACGGTTACATCTTTGAATGACGTGTTGTCGTATGACACCGTGGCAGAGGAAAGATGGAGACGGTTACATCTTTGAATGACGTGTTGTCGTATGACACCGTGGCAGAGGAAAGATGGAGACGGTTACATCTTTGAATGACGTGTTGTCGTATGACACAGTGGCAGAGGAAAAATGGAGACGGTTACATCTTTGAAAAATGGAGGCGGTTACATCTTTGAATGACGTGTTGTCGTATGACACCGTGGCAGAGGAAAGATGGAGACGGTTACATCTTTGAATGACGTGTTGTCGTATGACACCGTGGCAGAGGAAAGATGGAGACGGTTACATCTTTGAATGACCTGTTGTCGTATGACACCGTGGCAGAGGAAAGATGGAGACGGTTACATCTTTCAATGACGTGTTGTCGTATGACGCCGTGGCAGAGGAAAGATGGAGACGGTTACATCTTTGAATGACGTGTTGTCGTATGACACCGTGGCAGAGGAAAGATGGAGACGGTTACATCTTTGAATGACGTGTTGTCGTATGACACCGTGGCAGAGGAAAGATGGAGACGGTTACATCTTTGAATGACGTGTTGTCGTATGACACCGTGGCAGAGGAAAGATGGAGACGGTTACATCTTTGAATGACGTGTTGTCGTATGACACCGTGGCAGAGGAAAGATGGAGACGGTTACATCTTTGAATGACGTGTTGTCGTATGACACCGTGGCAGAGGAAAGATGGAGGGTTACATGTTTGAATGACGTGTTGTCGTATGACGCCGTGGCAGAGGAAAGATGGAGACGGTTACATCTTTGAATGACGTGTTGTCGTATGACACCGTGGCAGAGGAAAGATGGAGACGGTTACATCTTTGAATGACGTGTTGTCGTATGACACCGTGGCAGAGGAAAGATGGAGACGGTTACATCTTTGAATGACGTGTTGTCGTATGACACCGTGGCAGAGGAAAGATGGAGACGGTTACATCTTTGAATGACGTGTTGTCGTATGACACCGTGGCAGAGGAAAGATGGAGGCGGTTACATCTTTGAATGACGTGTTGTCGTATGACGCCGTGGCAGAGGAAAGATGGAGACGGTTACATCTTTGAATGACGTGTTGTCGTATGACACCGTGGCAGAGGAAAGATGGAGACGGTTACATCTTTGAATGACGTGTTGTCGTATGACGCCGTGGCAGAGGAAAGATGGAGACGGTTACATCTTTGAATGACGTGTTGTCGTATGACGCCGTGGCAGAGGAAAGATGGAGACGGTTACATCTTTGAATGACGTGTTGTCGTATGACACCGTGGCAGAGGAAAGATGGAGACGGTTACATCTTTGAATGACGTATTGTCGTATGATGCCGTGGCAGAGGAAAGATGGAGACGGTTACATCTTTGAATGATTCCAAAAGCATGACATGTTTGAGCACGTCTGTCATGGATAAACAATAGAATATAATTCATACATCCCTTTCTGTGATGCATATATACATTTGGAAATGTTCTGTAGACATACAATAGCTAAGCAAATTACATTTAGGATGTTGCATTGCAGTCAGATACATATTTGTGTGACTGTGACGTACATAAGACACAGTTTACCCTGCTGCCTGAGGCCCGGTGGTATGCAGATTAGGATAGTTAAAAGGCCACATAACCAGGGGGCAGAATAAGGGCTGGTAAATGTTGATTAAACTGTACAACTCCCACCAAATTTACGAGGACTAATATTTTAACTTTATTACCTTATAGAATTTGTACAGGCCTTTATCTAGTTACAGGGCCGGTTGTCTTAAGACAGAGTAGAGCACGTAGGCTTGTGAATCAGACGGTAATTGATGTCTCTTTTTACCTTGACATTTTGGCCACCTCATTTTAATGCTGATTGAAATGACCCTCGTTGTCAGTTTCTCCCTTTTCACTTTGTGTCATTCTGGAACCGTGAGGCCTAATGTAGATCTGGATGGATGAGGAGTACCTTTTCAACTACTTACATCTCTTGTTGGACATTAGTGAAATTATCATATTACCTTATCCACTAGATATAAATCTATACATGTACATTTGAGGTGTTATACATTTAGGAATAACTATAAGGACCATAATCAACTGATTCAAATATATCAGAAAGACAAATATAGCTCTTAATGTCAAGCTCTATTTCATCATACCTCCACATTAATGTGTATCCACAATATTAACCTTGGATCCATATTAACCTTGGATCCATATTAACGTATCCACAATAACGTATCCACAATACAACTTGAATGTTCATGAAGCGTGGAGAATGCAGAATGTCTGTGGTGGAGCATTGTGTGAGCCTGAACTCATAAGTCAGAGAATGAGATTTCATACAACAATCTAATTGTATCAGTATCCAGGAGGGATTAGAGCATTCCTCCCAGGGCCCCATGCTAGTTGATTGTGTGTGCATAACTAGAGGTTCCATTAGCAAGATGTAGAGTCAGCAAACACTCCTGTCGTCCTCCACAGACTCTCCCATCCAAAACACAGCAGTCACAGTCAGAGAGAGATAAAGAGCATTACAAATGAACTGATCTGATTCTCTAATGCCTAATGTTATTCTGTAAATATGTTTGCTATTGTTAACATAATCTATTATTCACTTATTTGGTCATATGAAAAATAATATATAATTTTTTTTACTTTTTTTCAATGTTTATTTATGGTGAAATTTGAAATCAAGTCCTCTGTTAATGAGATCTGCAAGAATGTAGAAATGTATGTGGGTTTAAACTAACCAGAATGGCAGAAACACACCATATTTGTTCTTTATTTACATGACACTTTTAACAATAGTCTCCTATAACATTCTATTTTACATGTCTTTCCTTTAGGAATTCCCTGGGTTCTGTTGTACGACTCCAAGTCACAGGCACTTCAGAAGGGAGGCAATCCAACGGTTTGAATTCAAATAAAGGGAATTGCAATGAATATCAATCAGACTATGAATAAGTTCACAGTACACCAAGATATTAAGGTTAAAGAACGGGGGAGAAAAAAAAGGTGACGATAATTTGCAAACTGATACATTTTCTGCAGTCTAGATAAACAGGACCAGGAAAGGCCTATTACAGATTAAATTGAGAAGATGAACATTTCTTCCAGGAGCACCCTTGTAAAATAATCGTGTTTTCCAATACATGAAATTATTCTAGGAGCATCATTGCAGTCACCATACTCATTCCTGGTTCAGTGGGTTATATTTTTGTCTGGATAGGGCTTCCAGGGACATCCTGGGGCCTAGGATGTACTTTAACCAGGTCTGGATAATGGTACGTACCACCCTGACAACAATAACACATAATTAGCAGTTAATATATATTTAAAATGTGATATTAAGTGCTATGATGAGGTTCATCAATGTAAGGATAAGCAACATTTAACTACCATCGTACATATTGCCCATTCACGTTATACTAAACATCTCTACATGGGCAAATCCCAATATGTTGGATGATGAAATTACCTCGTAAAATAATCTTATTAGCAATAATATAATGACTAAAGCTTTTCCCCTGCATGCCATCATGATTATACAGTATTTACCCTCTGGCTAATTGCAAATGAAGTGCTCTGACAACATTACAGTGAACTTTGCATTTTACTCAATGATGACTTAGAAATAAAATGGTCGACCTTGTGCTTGGGGAAAAACACACATTCGCCGCCTGGAGAGTAAAAACTTAAGATAAGAGTTTAGTTTATTATTGTTGTGGTACGTTGTCATAAAAGTCAGGGAAAACGGCAGATTTTAGAGTCCCTTGGCAGATTTAGCTTGCTTTTAAGAGATATTCATGTTTTTTTTATTCAATCACAAGATGGAAGAAATTGTGCAGCAACTGTACATGGGAAATATTGTATTACCAGTAGTTTCATTTGATTTGACCATTGATAGTGTAGTAATATACTAGTTGGTGTCATATCATGGTGACTTTATACCTCATTGATTCAAGCTCAATGAGTCCCTCCTATGTCTGTTAAAAGCCAGGACCAAAACCAAGTCCTGCAGATTGAAAATGTCATATTTACTAAATCCCCCAGCATTACTGTCAATCCGTTAATTGATTTGAGATTGGTCTCCATTTCATTTGTTATTGTCCTTGACACTGGGTATATGGTAGTGGGCATTAATTGTGATGCTTACTGGCTCCCAATTCTGTGCATCTGTCTGTTATGATAATACGTCAACAAATCTTTCAACTGTTGTTACACATTGAGATTGAAGTGATTCATTATAATATTGTTGCTATTCACTCTGGGCCCTTCTGTAACGGCTTTCCTCCTCCTCTTCATCCGAAGAGGAGGAGCAAGGATTGAACCAAAATGCAGCGGGTTGTGAATACATAATGATTTATTAAAGCAAACGACGAAACACGAAAACAAACACTTGGAAGGATTACAACATAACAAAACAACGTAGACTGACCTGAACGTAAGAACTTACATGTAACACGAAGAACGCACGAACCGGGAAAACAGACTACACAAAAACCGAACGAACAAACATACCAAAACAGTCCCGTGTGGCGCAACATACACAGACACGGAAGACAACCACCCACAACAAACAGTGTGAAAACACCTACCTTAATATGACTCTCAATCAGAGGAAATGAAAACCACCTGCCTCTAATTGAGAGCCATATCAGGTCACCCTTTAAACCAACATAGAAACAGAAAACATAGACTGCCCACCCAAACTCACGTCCTGACCAACTAACACATACAAAACTAACAGAAAACAGGTCAGGAACGTGACATAACCCCCCCCCTCAAGGTGCGAACTCCGGGCGCACCAGCACAAAGTCTAGGGGAGGGTCTGGGTGGGCATCTGACCACGGTGGTGGCTCAGGCTCTGGGCGAGGTCCCCACCCCACCATAGTCAATCCCAGTTTACGTCTCCCCCTTAGAATGACCACCCTCATCTTACACCCACTTAATTTTAATGGTAACCTTAATATAAGGGGCAGCACCGGGACAAGGGGCAGCACCGGGATAAGGTAGCTCAGGACAGAGATATAGCACAGGACAGAGAGGTAGGTCAGGATAGAGAGGTAGCTCAGGATAGAGGTGCAACTCCGGACTGAAGGGCAGCTCCGGACAGAGAGACAGCTCTGGACTGAGGGGCAGTTCTGGATAAATGGCCGCTCTGGGCTGAGGGGCAGCTCATGACTGGCTGACGGCTCTGGACGCTCATGGCTGGCTGACGGCTCTGGACGCTCATGGCTGGCTGACGGCTCTGGACGCTCATGGCTGGCTGACGGCTCTGGACGCTCATGGCTGGCTGACGGCTCTGGACGCTCATGGCTGGCTGACGGCTCTGGACGCTCATGGCTGGCTGACGGCTCTGGACGCTCATGGCTCGCTGACGGCTCTGGCAGATCCTGTCTGGTTGGCGGCTCTGGCAGATCCTGTCTGGTTGGCGGCTCTGGCAGATCCTGTCTGGTTGGCGGCTCTGGCAGATCCTGTCTGGTTGGCGGCTCTGGCAGATCCTGTCTGGTTGGCGGCTCTGGCAGATCCTGACTGACGAATGGCTCTAGCGGCTCCTGACTGACTAACGGCTCTGACGGCTCGGGACAGACGGGCGGCTCTAATGGCTCGGGACAGACGGATGGCTCAGACGGCGCTGGGGAGACGGATGGCTCAGACGGCGCTGGAGAGACGGATGGCTCAGACGGCGCTGAGGAGACGGATGGCTCAGATGGCGCTGAGGAGACGGATGGCTCAGATGGCGCTGCGGAGACGGATGGCTCAGATGGCGCTGCGGAGACGGATGGCTCTGGCTGATCCTGTCTGGCGGAAGGCTTTGGCTGCTCCTGTCTGGCGGAAGGCTCTAGCGGCTCCTGTCTGGCGGAAGGCTCTAGCGGCTCCTGTCTGGCGGAAGGCTCTGTAGGCTCATGGCAGACGGGCGGCTTTGCAGGCTCATGGCAGACGGGCGGCTTTGAAGGCTCAATACAGACGGGCAGTTCATGCGGCGCTTGGCAGACGGACAGTTCAGGCGCCGTTGGGCAGACGGCAGACTCTGGCCGGCTGAGACGCACTGTAGGCCTGGTACGTGGTGCCGGAACTGGAGGCACCGGACTGGAGACACGCACTTCAAGCCTAGTGCGGGGAGCAGGGACAGGGCACACTGACCTCTCGAAGCGCACTATAGGCCTGGTGCGTGGTACCGGCACTGGTGGCACCGGGCTGAGTGCACGCACATCAGGACGAGTACGGGGAGAAGGAACAGTGCGTACAGGGCTCTGGAGACGCACAGGAGGCTTAGTGCGTGGTGCCGGAACTGGAGGCACTGGGCTGGAGACACGCACCATAGGGAGAGTGCGTGGAGGAGGAACAGGGCTCTGGAAACGCACTGGAAGCCTGGTGCGTGGAGTAGGCACTGGTGGTACTGGGCTGGGGCGGGGAGGTGGCGCCGGAAATACCGGACCGTGCAGGCGTACTGGCTCCCTTGAGCATTGAGCCTGCCCAACCTTACCTGGTTGAATGCTCCCCGTCGCCGACCAGTGCGGGGAGGTGGAATAACCCGCACCGGGCTATGTAGGCGAACCGGGGACACCATGCGTAAGGCTGGTGCCATGTAAGCCGGCCCAAGGAGACGTACTGGTGGCCAGATATGTAGAGCCGGCTTCATGACATCCGGCTCAACGCTCAATCTAGCCCTACCAGTGCGGGGAGGTGGAATAACCCGCACCGGGCTATGCACACGTACAGGAGACACCGTGCGCTCTACTGCGTAACACGGTGTTCGCCCGTACTCCCGCTCTCCACGGTTAGCCTGTGAAGTGGGCGCAGGTCTCCTACCTGCCCTTGGCCCACTACCTCTTAGCCCCCCCCCAAGAAATTTTTGGGGTTTCTTCTCGGGCTTCCTTGCTAGCCGCGTACCTTCATATCTCCGGTCTTGAGCTTGATTCTCCGGCTTCCAGCCACGTCTCCTTGCTGCCTCCTCATACCACCGCTCTTGGGCTCTCGCTGCCTCCATCTCCTCACGAGCGCGGCGATATTCCCCAATATGTGCCCAGTGTCCTTTTCCCTCCAAGACTTCTTCCCAAGTCCACGAGTCCTGATTGTTTGGTCGCTGCTCGTAGTCACACTGCTTGGTTCTGGTAATTTGGTGGGTGGTTCTGTAACGGCTTTCCTCCTCCTCTTCATCCGAAGAGGAGGAGCAGGGATTGAACCAAAATGCAGCGTTGTGTGATGACATATTATTTATTTAACAAAACAGAAAACAAGACAAAAAAACACGAAAACACTTTAACAAACTACAAAACAACAAACGACGTAGACTGACCTGAACGTAAGAACTTACATGTAACACGAAGAACGCACGAACCGGGAAAACAGACTACACAAAAACCGAACGAACAAACATACCGAAACAGTCCCGTGTGGCGCAACATACACAGACACGGAAGACAACCACCCACAACAAACAGTGTGAAAACACCTACCTTAATATGACTCTCAATCAGAGGAAATGAAAACCACCTGCCTCTAATTGAGAGCCATATCAGGTCACCCTTTAAACCAACATAGAAACAGAAAACATAGACTGCCCACCCAAACTCACGTCCTGACCAACTAACACATACAAAACTAACAGAAAACAGGTCAGGAACGTGACACCTTCAGTGATTCATTATAATATTGTTGCTATTCCCCTCTGGGCCCTTCATTGATTCATTATATAATATTGTTGCTATTCATCTGGGCCCTTCATTGATTCATTATATAATATTGTTGCTATTCATCTGGGCCCTTCATTGATTCATTATATAACATTGTTGCTATTCACTCTGGGCCCTTCATTGATTCATTATATAACATTGTTGCTATTCATCTGGGCCCTTCATTGATTCATTATATAACATTGTTGCTATTCACTCTAGGCCCTTCAGTGATTCATTATAATATTGTTGCTATTCACTCTGGGCCCTTCGGTGATTCATTATAATATTGTTACTATTCACTCTGGGCCCTTCAGTGATTCATTATATAATATTGTTGCTATTCCCCTCTGGGCCCTTCAGTGATTCATTATATAATATTGTTGCTATTCCCCTCTGGGCCCTTCAGTGATTCATTATATAATATTGTTGCTATTCACTCTGGGCCCTTCAGTGATTCATTATATAATATTGTTGCTATTCCCCTCTGGACCCTTCATTGATTCATTATAATATTGTTGCTATTCACTCTGGGCCCTTCACTGATTCATTATAATATTGTTGATTTTCACTCTGGGCCCTTCATTGATTCATTATAATATTGTTGCTATTCACTCTGGGCCCTTCACTGATTCATTATAATATTGTTGCTATTCACTCTGGGCCCTTCATTGATTCATTATAATATTGTTGATTTTCACTCTGGGCCCTTCAGTGATTCATTATAATATTGTTGTTATTCACTCTGGGCCCTTCATTGATTCATTATAATATTGTTGTTATTCACTCTGGGCCCTTCAGTCATTCATTATAATGTTGTTGCTATTCACTCTGGGCCCTTCGTTAACCTGGTACTTTGTCTGAAATGGCTCCATAATGGCTCCATAATAAAGGGTTACCTAACAAATCCCTTTGCCACGTGTAGAGGACATTTGATCCATCTTCTTGTATTACTCTATTGGAAACACATCTAACATTTGTATGAACTGCTGGACTACAACAGAGCTATTGTACAAGGCATACACTATGATGGAACATGTTTTATGATATGGAAGGATGATGATAGTGGGAGGCATGTGGATAAATGTTTGTTTTACTCTGTTATATATTCTCATGAAGACACACGAAGGTCAATATCTCTCTTTCTAATGAAGATCCCCAATGCTATGGGAATTAGAAAGATGGCCTGTGTTAGAAGCAAAAGGGCAACTCGTTAATCTAGGACCTTACCGGGAGGGAAAACAGCGTTCAAAATGGCACCCTATTCCCTACATTGTATGAAATGGCACCCTATTCCCTATGGGCCCTGGTCAAAAGTAGACCTCTATATAGGGAATAGGGTGCTATTTGGGACGGAGATAACTATATTGGAAAAATATAATGTCTTTCACAATGCCTCAAAATAGAATCCTATTTCCTGGCCTCTGGCAGGGCAGGGAAAGGAGGGGCAGGTGTGCTGCATATCATGTTTTTACAGTATTTATAGGTCATTTAAGAGGGAGACTTTTATCTCTTGTAATATTGTAGTGAAAACTGTTTTATTGAAACATATGACATTACTCTTTCTGTGTGATAGCTCAAAAATATTGTGTCGTGTTCAATTTGAACATCAATTGCATTTTCTGTTTAGTTTGCATGTTGTTGTCGGAATTTACTAGGTGACGAATGGAAGAAGACTGTCCTGGAGGGGGACTGGATGGGGACTGGAGGGGTGGTGGAGGGGGACTAGATGGGGACTGGAGGGGTGGTGGAGGGGGACTGGATGGGGACTGGAGGGGTGGTGGAGGGGGACTGGATGGGGACTGGAGGGGTGGTGGAGGGGGACTGGATGGGGACTGGATGGGGACTGGAGGGGAGGTGGAGGGGAACTGGATGGGGACTGGAGTGGGACTGGAGTGGACTGTACAGCACACAAAACAAGTCCTAAATGGCACCCTATTCCCTTATAGGGCCCTACTGCCTATAGGGCTATGGTCAAAAGTAGTGCACTATGTAAGGAATAAGGTGCCATTTGGGATGCATCCCTTGAGACTAATAAACATGAACAAGGCCTAACCCGAAACCCCCTTCACACACTGGCCCTCTTCTACTGGATCTGGGGGTCATGGATCGGCCTCCAGCCATCGGACGACCCACAAACAGGATGTCATTACAACCACTTCTGGTTGTCAGCTGGTTGGATTGACGTCATATTAACCAGCTTCGCCAGCTGCTAACAATCATACAACCCTTGAGTGAACACGGATGATTCAGTTGATACATTTTCTTGGAACGGTACGTTGTTGAATTTCTCATTAAATATGAAAATTATTTCGCTTTGAAGAGACACACATAATGTCATGGCATTTTACTTCCGGAGAACTTTGTAGTACACTATTGTTAATTACAAACCACAGAAATTGTGAACTTGGTCTTGCCCTTTTATAAGGACACAGACAGACTATTAATTATCTATAATTTTATGATGTAATAATCATCCAGGATTTAAATACCATGAAGGTTAGATTCAAATGTGTAATTTTCTTGCCAAAGCGTGAAACCATGACTGCGTCTGAAATGGCACCCTATTCCCTTTAAAGTGCATTCACCAGAGCCCTATTGGCCCTGGTCAAAACAGGTAAGTGCACTATAGGGAAAGGGGTGTATCAGGGCGGTGGTGCCTCTATTAAGTGAAATACGGTAATCATGTGATTTGGAGCTGTGAGTTTATTGGTACCATTTGAATGAATTGTTTGTGTGCTCTGATAGCTGCAGGTATGACTGGAGAATGCACCTCCGCCTGTTTCCTACAAAATTCTGATGAGAGAATGGAAAGACGGGGAGAATCTCAAATGGTTTTACTCTGCGCCTCGTGTCCTCTCATCTCCTCCTTTTGAAAAAGGTCACAGGTAATCAATGATAGGAGTCTAGGAGTGTGCTTGAATGAAATGAGACTTTCCTTCTCAACTAGCTCGTCATCGGGCATATGACATTTACAGAGAAGGAATCCCATAATACATGTGTAAAGTGGTCACAATACATGCAGCTAGTTGTGCTAGACATGTCATAGACAACAGGATAAGTAGTGTATCATTTTTAAATGTGTGCATGCTTTTTTCCTCTGATTAAACAACAGCTGATTCAAAGGGGGTGTGGCAAATTTCCAAACTCTTCTGTGGAGGATATGAGGACAGTGCACTTCAGTATCCTTCACAGATGGAGGTAATAGAGGAGGGGAGCAAACTCCCCTGTTCGCCTACTAACGAATTTACACTCTTCTTGAACACTTGGCCACTTATCGGTTTCCAGGTCACGGAGGAGAGGAGGACAGACTTTTCCCCAATTGAGAACCTACCCTTGATTCCTCGCATCCTCACTCCTCACCTCCTCCTCAAATCCCATTGGATGAAAAAGTCAGGGTTCCCTTCCCTATGACCTTCTCATCCAATGGATTTTGAGAAGGAGGTGAGGAGACAGGATGTGAGGAAACCAAGAATTGAAATCGAGATTCTCCCAGAGACAGATGCTGTTTATTCAAATCAGCTTGTTTGGTGGCTGTGTGGACTAGGGTACGGCTTGTTTGGTGGCTGAGTGGACTAGGGTACGGCTTGTTTGGTGGCTGTGTGAACTAAGATACGGCTTGTTTGGTGGCTGTGTGGACTAGGAGACGGCTTGTTTGGTGGCTGAGTGGACTAGGGTACGGCTTGTTTGGTGGCTGTGTGAACTAAGATACGGCCTGTTTGGTGGCTGTGTGAACTAAGATACGGCTTGTTTGGTGGCTGTGTGGACTAGGATATGGCTTGTTTGGTGGCTGTGTGGACTAGGAGACGGCTTGTTTGGTGGCTGTGTGGACTAGGGTACGGCTTGTTTGGTGGCTGTGTGGACTAGGGTACGGCTTGTTTGGGGGCTGTGTGAACTAAGATACGGCTTGTTTGGTGGCTGTGTGGACTAGGGTACGGCTTGTTTGGTGGCTGTGTGAACTAAGATACGGCTTGTTTGGTGGCTGTGTGGACTAGGATACGGCTTGTTTGGTGGACTAGGAGACGGCTTGTTTGGTGGCTGTGTGGACTAGGAGACAGCTTGTTTGGTGGCTGTGTGGACTAGGAGACAGCTTGTTTGGTGGCTGTGTGGACTAGGAGACGGCTTGTTTGGTGGCTGTGTGGACTACGAGATGGCTTGTTTGGTGGCTGGGTGGACTAGGGTATGGCTTGTTTGGTGGCTGGGTGGACTAGGAGACGGCTGGTTTGGTGGCTGTGTGGACTAGGGTACGGCTGGTTTGGTGGCTGTGTGGACTAGGGTACGGCTGGTTTGGTGGCTGTGTGGACTAGGAGACAGCTTGTTTGGTGGCTGTGTGGACTACGAGATGGCTTGTTTGGTGGCTGGGTGGACTACGAGACGGCTTGTTTGGTGGCTGTGTGGACTAGGGTATGGCTTGTTTGGTGGCTGTGTGGACTAGGAGACGGCTGGTTTGGTGGCTGTGTTGACTAGGGTACGGCTGGTTTGGTGGCTGTGTGGACTAGGGCACGGCTGGTTTGGTGGCTGTGTGGAGCGGACTAGGAGACGGCTGGTTTGGTGGCTGTGTGGAGCGGACTAGGAGACGGCTGGTTTGGTGGCTGTGTGGAGCGGACTAGGAGACGGCTGGTTTGGTGGCTGTGTGGAGTGGACTAGGAGACGGCTGGTTTGGTGGCTGTGTGGAGCGGACTAGGAGACGGCTGGTTTGGTGGTTGTGTGGAGTAGACTAGGAGACGGCTGGTTTGGTGGCTGTGTGGAGTGGACTAGGAGACGGCTGGTTTGGTGGCTGTGTGGAGTAGACTAGGAGACGGCTGGTTTGGTGGCTGTGTGGATTGGACTAGGAGACGGCTGGTTTGGTGGCTGTGTGGAGCGGACTAGGAGACGGCTGGTTTGGTGGCTGTGTGGAGCGGACTAGGAGACGGCTGGTTTGGTGGCTGTGTGGACTAGGAGACGGCTGGTTTGGTGGTTGTGTGGAGTAGACTAGGAGACGGCTGGTTTGGTGGCTGTGTGGACTAGGAGACGGCTGGTTTGGTGGCTGTGTGGAGCGGACTAGGAGACGGCTGGTTTGGTGGCTGTGTGGAGCGGACTAGGAGACGGCTGGTTAGGTGGCTGTGTGGACTAGGAGACGGCTGGTTTGGTGGTTGTGTGGACTAGGAGACGGCTGGTTTGGTGGTTGTGTGGATTAGACTAGGAGACGGCTGGTTTGGTGGCTGTGTGGAGCAGACTAGGAGACGGCTGGTTTGGTGGCTGTGTGGAGCGGACTAGGAGACGGCTGGTTTGGTGGCTGTGTGGACTAGGAGACGGCTGGTTTGGTGGTTGTGTGGAGTAGACTAGGAGACTGCTGGTTTGGTGGCTGTGTGGAGCAGACTAGGAGACGGCTGGTTTGGTGGCTGTGTGGAGCGGACTAGGAGACGGCTGGTTAGGTGGCTGTGTGGACTAGGAGACGGCTGGTTTGGTGGCTGTGTGGAGCGGACTAGGAGACGGCTGGTTAGGTGGCTGTGTGGACTAGGAGACGGCTGGTTTGGTGGTTGTGTGGAGCAGACTAGGAGACGGCTGGTTTGGTGGCTGTGTGGAGCGGACTAGGAGACGGCTGGTTTGGTGGCTGTGTGGAGCGGACTAGGAGACGGCTGGTTTGGTGGCTGTGTGGAGCGGACTTGGAGACGGCTGGTTTGGTGGCTGTGTGGAGCGGACTAGGAGACGGCTGGTTAGGTGGCTGTGTGGACTAGGAGACGGCTGGTTTGGTGGTTGTGTGGAGTAGACTAGGAGACGGCTGGTTTGGTGGCTGTGTGGAGCAGACTAGGAGACGGCTGGTTTGGTGGCTGTGTGGAGCGGACTAGGACACGGCTGGTTTGGTGGCTGTGTGGAGTGGACTAGGAGACGGCTGGTTTGGTGGTTGTGTGGAGTAGACTAGGGTACGGCTGGTTAGGTGGCTGTGTGGAGCGGACTAGGAGACGGCTGGTTTGGTGGCTGTGTGGAGCGGACTAGGAGACGGCTGGTTTGGTGGTTGTGTGGAGTAGACTAGGAGACGGCTGGTTTGGTGGCTGTGTGGAGTGGACTAGGAGACGGCTGGTTTGGTGGTTGTGTGGAGTAGACTAGGAGACGGCTGGTTTGGTGGTTGTGTGGAGTAGACTAGGAGACGGCTGGTTTGGTGGTTGTGTGGAGTAGACTAGGAGACGGCTGGTTTGGTGGCTGTGTGGAGCGGACTAGGAGACAGCCAGTAAAGGTAATCCTTGTGTTTTTATTGTGGCCTGGTTATTTATTACTAGCCCATTCATACACACTAACTACCTTTTAGCGTCTATTCATGAAGGATTCTTTTGTTAAGAGCCCCGATGCTCGTTCTGAACACAGCTTGCCGTACGGTTTTGGAATCATAAGAAACGTATCTTTCATATCAGAGAGAAATAATAATCATTAAAAAATGCTGAATTACTGCACATCTTTATAGCGTTAGGGCTAGTGTTCCCACACGGCCATATCTCCATGTTACAGCACTTGTTTACGGAAGACAAACGGAAGATAGAGGCGGCCACCTGTGCTAATTAGCTATCTAGTGTGCTCAAACACCTGTGTGTAAGTGTAACTAGGGAGGAAGTGTAGTTTGTTGGCTGGAGACACAGCCGTATGGATCTGTGCAAACCTGCTACAGTAAGTATACCTTGTTTATTTGAAAGCTTATTTCTCGCTCATATGACATTTAAATTCCATATGTTTCGAAAGCAATGATTTGTTGATGTTTCTAGGCGTTTAAACAGAGTGTTGGGATTGTACTTCACATGGTTCCACCGGTAAGCGATGCTTATAGCCGAGATCCCTTGGGATGAGGCAGAATGCCTTATTTAATGCTGTCGGTTCTTGAGAGCAAATGTATTACGTGAAGAACCACACAGAGAATAGTGCCATTTTTGGACAAACACACGTGAGTTTCCATGTTTCAGGATTTATTACAGAATAAATATATGTATTGATCATAGACATAGTGTATTTATTTCATACATGATGCTTTATTTAAACCTAGATTAGCTGACATTTCAGCACGGTCCTTTAAGGTTACCATGGCAAAGAAATACACTAGTCCCCATACTGCATCACAGAACTGTGTGTACCAAATGGCACCATGTTCCCTATGTAGTGCACTGCTTTACCATAGTGCATTACTTTCGACCAGAGCCCTGCATGTGTACGGCAAGGGTAGGCAACCCTATTCCTGGAGGGCCGCTAGTTGTTCCAACTAGGCACCACATCTGAGCTAATTGATCAGTTCAGTGATGGCCTAAATTCAAGACACTTGGTCTTCCAGGTCGGTTAAATAAAACATCTGAAGTGTAAACAGCACTCCAGGACCAGGGTTGCCTACCCCTGATGAAGGGAATAGGGTGCCATTTGCGAAGCATCCTGTGTAATAACAAAGTTGAAAACTTGTTTCCTTTCACAGATAGTTTTTAAAGATGATCTGGGCCTGGGTTGATCTAAGGCATGACCTTCTCATCCACTGTGTTCAAACACCACTGGAAGGTAAAAGCATGATTGTTTCTGACAGACCAACCAGTCTGACCTTTATAGGTCTTGACCCTGGCTGGATTGGGTTGTGTTGTTTTGTTTGGGCTATGTCTGATCTGATGAATGACAATGTTGATAGATTCACTATTAATTTAATTGAATAGATATTGTTATATTAAATTTACCAATATGTTGGTTTTATCATAAATGCTTGGACATTTATGAGATCATATTTTTGCATGAATCTTCTTGCCGATATTGCTGAAAATATATTATATTGTTTGCAAAACTGTCTACTCCTGTGTCTTATTTGAATCAGTATCATTTCCTATCACCAACTTTGCTTTTAGGCTCTCTCATATCCATTACTTTGTTATTCCGATATTCTCATCATGGGCTCAGAGAAACACCTGCTGCTCTTCCTGATAGCTCTCTAAGCGTCAGGTTTCCGTAGCAACAGGTCCTTCACCGAGGCTTCCGGTGTTGTCTCACATGTCCAAAGAAAACCTTGAAGCTATCCTTTTTAAATTGGAAACATATGACTCCATGTACTTTTGCAACTAACCAACATTCGAAGTGTGCTGCAACATGTTCAACTGAGGGTGAGCATACACGTATGTGATAATTCTATATTGAACGACGCGCGAAACTAAATTGGTGAGGCAGGGAGCTCGAACATAGAGGCGCCAGCAGCAGATGGCCCTGTGTGTAGTCAGATTATATCCTAGTTAAACCCAGGGCCTTGAGCATTTCTAGAGCGGGGGCAGACGTGGTGGCTGTTGCTGAAATAGTCTACGGTTACTTTGTGTACATTATAATTGCGAATAAATTAATGCATGTAGCCAGGCCGTGCCGTAATTGCCTCCACTCGCCATAGGCTATAGTTGGTGATTGGAGAATAGCAATTATGTCCTCCTTGTGCGAACGGAGACGACGTCGTAGCTGAATAAAAATGTATTGGCTACCAAATTCATCTTATGAGTGGTAAAATAGAATGTGTTATTAACTGTAGAAAACAAACGCATTCTTGACATTGTCTAGTCTACAGAATGTGAGCGCCTGTGACACATAATAGTGTAACGACCCTGGGTTTTTAAGCGCGGAAATCGACTTTGCCGCACGAGCATGCTTTTGCGGCACAGTCGATAGCGCGCCGGACCTCGGGCTAGGAGGTCGAGGGTTCGAGACCTGCCTCCCGCTGTTTCATTACAATATTCTCCACCGTCTATTCTAGATTCTAGAGATGATGGTACTATACACCGTTGGCACTTGACATTTATCACCAGAGAACACACCAGTATCATCATGTCGGCAATAATTCGATCATCAGGCCCATGTATGAACTGTGTGAATGACACATGCCATGGACAAGGTTGGTCTTTGAGTCCTACGTTTTCATAGAGGGATGCCACAAGGAAATCATGTCAAGTAGAGGTACAGGTTCCTGGATGTGGAACTTGCACTTCTTATTAATAGCCTACACACGTAACATACAGTATGGTCTCATACACTGTAATTAAAGCAGTCAATTAGAGGTATAAACGATAGAATGAAAGCCTGTAATAAGTCAATGCTTTTGGGTGGTTTAAGAAATAATCAACAGGATTTATGGGCGTTCCAGATAATTGGATTGATCCGGGAGATCAATAGTGAAATGATATAAATGCATCCCAAATTCTATTCCCTATGTAGTGCACTATTAACCAGAGCCCTATGGGATACCCAATGCATGCTAGTCAAAAGTAGTGCACTATAAAGGGAATAGGGAGCCATTTGGGACAGAAGCCAAATATATGTCTATTTAACAGCTTCTTCATCATATTCCTCAGTGCTCTGTATTAACCTGCAACCTTTCTGTTGGAAATGGAGGGAGGAGAGGGAGAGAACGTGCAGGGGGCCTTTGAGTGTACAGTGTGTGTGCCTGTGTGAATCCATAGGCCTATAACATACTTGCAAATCAAGGTAATTTATTTTGCTGATCCTTAGTGAGACTCTTCCTTGCTTTTCATACGTGAGAAATGCAACTGTCAGCAAACCGACAAGTCAATAAGTGTTTTGATGTCAGTGTTCAGAGAGACACTTCCTCCTCAACACGTGATATATGTGATCGGGAGCTTGCCAGTGGGAAATGCAAGGTTGTATTACTATTACTGACGGACCTTATATCTAACAAAACAAAACAGCTGGTTGATTTGTCAGACAGTTATTTGGTTTGGCTTCTTTGGCTGGCTGACTGACTGACTGGCTGACTGGATGGAGTGTGACCGCTGACTGACTATAGTCGGACTAAACCAGGCATCACGTCTCATTCCTGGAAAAGGGTTTGTTGTGACTCCTTTGCCCAGAGGGGGCAGCTCATCAGACCTGAGACATCTTGTCCCCAGGGCTGCAGCATTCCTCATCCTTTTTTCTACATGTTTTAATTGCTTCCTGGCTACACAAATACAGGATGAATTGTGATTGATCTACATTCCATTATTGATAAGCTTCAGGTTTACAACTCTCCCTGATTTCCACTCTCCCTACACAGCTCTTGACTACTAATCAGATGTGTGGGATTGTTGGTGATAATTAGTAGGCCTACATTATTTCATTGTTTCATTTTCTCTTAGGCTGGCGTGTGACCTCTATGACTGACTGTAGTCGGACTAAACCAGGCATCACGTCTCATTCTTGGAAAACGGTTTGTTGTGACTCCTTTGCCCAGAGGGGGCAGCTCATCAGACCTGAGCGAGATCTTGTCCCCAGGCAAGAAAGCTACAGACTTCTTTCTTTCTTTGAATTCACTTTTTCCTCTATTTAGCGTGGAAAACAAAGTATCTTTGGAAAATAATTTTCAGGATGGTAAAACATTAGTGTTAACTTAAATGACTAAAACCAGATGGAGCAATATATTTTTAAATAAGATCATCTTTGACAACTAATCGAAATAAAAACTAGGCAGGGAGAATCTGAAATGTAAATGTCATGGGGCTCCTATTGATGTGTTATGTTTGAGTCACTCAGCATAAGAACAAGGCACAAGCCATGACAAAATGTGTAGAATTGCAGGAAATGTTCTTTCAAACTGAAAATTCTTTCAGCCCTGTGGCGGAATGTGTAGAATTACAGGACTTTAGCTTTGAAACTGACATTTTTCTCTCAGCCCCATGACAAATGTGTAGAATTGCATGAAAATTGCTTTCAAACTTAAACATGTTCTCTCTGCCTCATGGCAAAATGTGTAGAATTGCAGGAAATTAGCTAACTTTTCCACCGTTGGGGAAACACTGGAATTGCTTATTTTTCCTGAATTTGTTTACCATTGACATGGCATTTATCCACAATATAGCCTAGCCTGCATTTTGACGACCAATCAAATGTTTGGATTCATTTTTGGCCTGGTTCATTTTTTCTGTGGTACACCAGTGGAGGGATTCCAGGTGAAGAAAAAAAAACCAGTCATAATATTGACCTACAGTATTAGCTTGCTACATGTTTTACATTCTCCCCCCATGTTTTAACTAATGTTAAGCCTCAATATTTTATGGTGTACATTTTCTCTCACTTCCATTGGATCACAGCTTACATCATGTCTCGTCCTCAGCATCTGGAAGATATTCTCATGTCTAAACCCTTTGGAAGAACTGATACAGGCAATTCTATTTCCATGTGATAAATTAGCAGAAGCAAGTGTCTCTTGCGAGCGAGGGATGGAGAAAGAGAAATGGAGAGCAAGGAAAGAAAATAAAGAATAGGAGAGAGGGAGAGGGAGAGATTTACCAATACTGTGTTATTGATCCGTTGGCCTCGGCACACGTGTGATTGTCATCCTATTATCCATGCTGAGCCAAGCTGACACCGAGCACGACAGGAGTGTCTCTGTGAGACCATTAGATGCCCCCCTCCCTCCCTCCCTCCCTCAGCCTCTCCTCGTTACTCCTCTCTCCCATGAGTCAGCCAATGTCATCCT
Source organism: Salvelinus namaycush (assembly GCF_016432855.1). NCBI lineage: Eukaryota > Metazoa > Chordata > Actinopteri > Salmoniformes > Salmonidae > Salvelinus > Salvelinus namaycush. The sequence goes on from NW_024059975.1 coordinate 145,781, forward strand.
GATTAGAGCTGGGTGATATGGACACTAAATACATATTGTGAGAAATGTAACTATTTTGCTGGATAACAATAAATACAACAAGAAGAAGACAAATGTAATGGACAGTTACTTTACATTAGTGACGGGGCTCTAGACACGTTGTTTTCCAGTGCCAACTAAGAAAACTGAGATGGAGATTTTAAAAATGAAGCTAACAAATCCAGGGAATATATGATTGATATGTTGATGTGCAACATGTAAAAATAGGATCCAGGGGCCTCATGTACACTACATGAGTATGTGGACAGCTGCTCATCGAACATCTCATTCCAAAATCATGGGCATTAATATGGAGTTGGTCCCCCTTTTGCTGCTATAACAGCCTCCACTCTTCTGGGAAGGCTTTCCACTAGATGTTGGAACATTGCTGCGGTGACTTGCTTCCATTCAGCCACAAGCATTAGTGAGGTTGGGCACTGATGTTGTGCGATTAGGCCTGGCTCACAGTCGGCATTCCAATTCATCCCAAAGGTGTTTGATGGGGTTGAGGTCAGCTCTGCAGACCAGTCAAGTTCTTCCACACTGATCTCGACAAACCATTTCTGTATGGACCTGGCTTTGTGCATGGGGGCGTTGCCATGCTGAAACAGGAAGAGCCTTCCCCAAACTGTTGCCACAAATTTAGAAGCACAGAATCGTCTAGAATGTAATTGTAGTATGCTGTAGTGTTAAGATTTCCGTTCACAGGAACTAAGAGGACTAGCCCAAACCATTAAAAACAGCCCCGGACCATTATTCCTCCTCCACCAAACTTTACAGTGACAATATGTATCCGCCAAACCCCGATTCGTCTGTCGGACTGCCAGATGGTGAAGTGTGATTCATCACTCCAGATAACTAGTTTCCACTGCACCAGAATCCAATGGTGGCGAGCTTTACACCACTCCAGCCGACGTTTGGTATTGCGCATGGTGATCTTCGGCTTGTGTGTGGCTGCTCAGCCATGTAATTCCATTTCATGAAACTCCTGACGAACAGTTATTGTGCTGACGTTGCTTCCAGAGACAGTTTGGAACTCGGTAGTGAGTGTTGCAACCAAGGACAATGGTTTTTACATGCTACCCGCTTCAGCGGTCTCGTTCGGTGAGCTTGGTTGGCCTACCACTTTGCAGCTGAGCTGTTGTTGCTCCTAGACGTTTCCACTTCACAATAACAGCACTTCTAGTTGACCGGGTTGAGCTCTAGCAGGGCTGACATTTTATGAGCTGACTTGTTTGAAAGCTCTTCAGTAAGGTCGTTCTACTGCCAGTGTTTGTCTATGGAGATTGCATGGCGGTGTGCTCGATTTTATACACCTGTCAGCAACGGTGTTGGCTGAAATAGCCGAATCCACTAATTTCAAGGGGTGTCCACTTACTTTTGTGTGTGTGTATGTATGTATGTATGTATGTATGTATGTATGTATGTATGTATGTATGTATGTGTATATATGTATGTGTATATATGTATGTATGTATGTATGTATGTATGTATGTATGTATATATATATATATATATATATATATATGTATATTTATATGTATATGTGTATCAATCATGCGTAGGCACACATCTGTGCGTAAACCATGTGTGGGATAATTTCCACGCAATATGAACATTTGCTTGAGAGTGTGTAAATTTACGCATTGCCATGACTATGCCAGTGTTTCCACACGTGCCAAGTGGTTGAATGAGGGAACTGCTCGTCAAGTGTAGAACGGGGTAAATATGTTGACGTGTGATTGAGAGACAAGGCCTAACAAATGTTTTGATGTAATTGTATTTCCGTTGTGAATTCATGCAACATATCTTGACAGGCTTTATATAATCTGACCACATCAGTGCATTTGTTTATGATAATAATCCATATACAGTCAAGTACAGTCATTTGTTAAGTTAAAGGTACGTGTGAAAGTGAAACTATTGTTTAAATACTATACAAGTCTGAGATAATGGGCAATCGAAAAAGATGGCTGATCTTGCTCTGTTGGAAGATTTGGCAAACGCTGCATTTTGCAGAGAGCGCATTTTTAGAGACGGGTGGGACTTTTTTTTTTGCAGAAGGTACAGATTGGTTCATCAGATAAAATTTCCCAAAACCAATCTTAAGAATCTTTGCGAGGATTTAAGACCTACTTTAGAAAGGCTAACACATGCCATTTCGGTGCACATCAAAGTGCTATCCACCCTCTGGTTTTTGGCAACGGGCGCTTTTCAGCTGGAGCTTGCTGATCGGCATCTCACATCCCTCGATGTGCCAATGTTTTATGTTTTGGATGCATTCATCAGCAAAACGAACTGAGACAACATTTCCATACACCATCAGGGAAAGCCTAGTCAGTTGTACAACTGAATGCATTCAAATGTAATGTGACTTCCCTCCGCATTTAGCCCAACCCCTCTGAATCAGAGAGGTGCGGGGGGGGGCTGCCTTAATTGACATTCACGGCCGTTTGTGATACAGCCAGGAATTGAACCAGGGTCTGTAGTGACACCTCTAGCTCTGAGATGCAATGCCTTAGACCGCTGTGCCACTCGGGAGCCCTTTACATGTTGCGTTTATATTTTTGCTCTGTATATATTTTCCATTGATAAGGCAACTTGAATTGTCCTAATGGTCCTCTGTAGCTATGTTTTCATTTTTATTGGTCAAAGCACAACTGAGCGAGCCAAATAAAACCTTTTGGTTGTACTCAATCTCTGACACTAGCACCTATATTTCACTCTTTTTTTTGGTTGTTGTAGGCTATTTCATGGTACGGTGTTGTATATAATCCCCATGGCTTTTAAAGGGATGTGTTTGACCATATATGGTTAATTGGGGGCGTTTCGAAATACAAATAGCCAAGGTCACGCGTGTGCACTGAGGCTGAGAACAACTGGTATTTATCAACAGTTATCTTTTACCGGTGTGCATACGATTGTTTGATAAATCACACTTTTTCTATGTGTACGAACATTCAAAATTATGTTTGTTAGTAGTATTTTAGAATAGTTTCTATGCAATATGAGGCCCCAGAATTATCAATCAATAATTTGGCTCTTCAGGGAATTTGCCGACATCCTTGTGCATATTGACCTATAGGCTTTATTATACACCACCTGAGGAAGTGGGAACGCAAAACACTTTGCTAACTCTAAATATTATATTGTTGCTATATATCCATTAGCCATGTAGGCTAGTTGATGAATCTATCGGTAAATGTAGGTAATGTTATAAAAACCTTTCCAGAGCTAGGCCTAGGCTACTTAATGTAGGTCTATTCACTGCAAATGGTGCTCTCCACTCATCAAAGCCATACTACAGCCTACTCCGGTTGTAAAGTGGTGCCATGAACTCTATTAAGAGGTGATAAATACATTATATACTCGCAGAAAGCTGTGACTGTCCTCTCTGTAACTAGAGCGACAGTAGTTGCTTTGAAAACTGTATTTGTTCCCAATAGCATTTTGAGTAATGGTCATATGCTTGTGCTTCTCAGAATGCAGCTCTCCCTCCTCCGTGTCACAGTGGGAAGAGGGGTGAGAGTGGCTCGCCCACACAACAGCCGACAGCCAAACAGAGCCAGGCAGACACTTTCATAGCAGGAATCAACATAATGTATAAGCTATTACTGTTGACTAGATAATGGTTCTAGAACAATCTACTGGAATGTTGTGTAGCATTGCTTCGGTAAGAGGAAGGCAATGTCGGTCATTTTCGGTTTATCTCCCCCCCCCCCCCCCCCCCCCAGGCCACTCTTCTACAGACTACCATGCCCTCTTCAATTCATCCCCCTACCCCTCTCGCCTTGTTATTTGGGTTACCTCTCCTCCTCCTCTCCCCATGCATCGCCCAATTTCATCCTTGTGTGAACGGAAGGAGAACTCAGAGACTGCCTCTTCATCTGGGTTCTATCATGTCTAGAAAGTAGTGGCTGTATTCCAAATGGCACCCTACAGTATTCCTTACACAGTGCACTACTTTTGACCAGAGCCCCATGGACCCTGGTCAAAGGAAGGGCACTATTTAGGAAACAGAGTGCTTTTTGGGATGCTGCCATGGTTCTTTAGACCAGGCCTGTTGCATGGATACGCTCTCTCAGCCCTTTTCATACCAATATTATGACATGTGCCCCTGTGCTTGAATTTCAATATCAATCATAGAGCGCTCTTCAAGTTTGTTGCTCCTTCTCACTGGTGAAATTATGTTTTACATTACATCTCATAATGGTAAATAAGGACTCGGTGCGAACGCGTTACCTACGCAGGCTGAGACATTAAGGATAGAGTTGTTGTTTAATTCAAGTATGCTTATTGGATACAGATTTTACAGCAAAGGTTGGATGGTAGAAATGTTTTAGGGCTTAATGTCTTCTGCATTAGCTTAATTTACCCATGAAATTCATCCAAGATGAAAGTGTATTGCCTTGCCTCCTAATTTTGAAACTGATATTCATGGTGGTTTTCATGGTAACGGACCTGTCTCTTGACTACATTTATCATCTGGAGAGTTTAATGAAAGATAATACCTGTCAGATCTGGGTTCAGATAATATTTGTTTTTTAAAAAGTATTTCAGCTGTGCTTTATGGATCTTGCCTGGCACAATGGATTAGTCCCAAAAGTGCACATGCGACCCATTTGGCTCTCCAGACAGGCTTAATCAAACACACAAAGTATTCGAAAGGAAAACAAATACTATTTGTACCCAGGTCTGGAATAATACCCATCATGTATTTGATTATAGTCCTGGGTGTTACTCTGACATTTACTTCAAAGAAAACCTCCCAGGCTGATAATTAGGCTAGGATCTGATACCTCAGTATGTCTGACAGTTCCTGTTGACAACATGGATACTCCCCAAATAGAGCCCCACAGTGGAGGTGTCATAATGCCCATAAAACCTAGTGGTCAAACAAGGAAAGCTTTCCAATCGTTTTTTCCATAGGGAGTTTAGAAACACGTAAAATAAGGTCTGTGTTTTGTGTAGGCTTACCCTGGTGTGACGTTTTGATAGCCATGTACATCTCTCTCGGACAAGGTGACTTTTATCAATATAGTCGCCTGTATTTAGTCTCATATTCGAAAATGCTAATTAGCGTCAAAGTAGACATCATGCAAGACTACAAATCCCAGTACAGTGATATCTAACAATACACACATCTAAAAAGTTAAATAAGAAATATTAGGATGAGCAATGTCGAAGTCCGGAGTATAAATGTGATGGGATGTATCGACAATATGGACAGTATATGGATAGAATATGTAGTATATTTGAAGAATAGTATATGTACAGCAATAGTTAAATAGGATCTGCACATCATCTCTTGCTGAAACCTTTGCTAAACAGGTATTGTGTCAATGTAAAACTTGCACAAGACAGTCGACAGAATTGTCAAGTTAAAGAAATGTAGCCAATTTATTAATTACTACATTTAGCTAACATTAGATAGTTAATCCAGAGATTCTTACCTTTGCCTCAATTCGGTAGTCTAGTATTTGTAGTTATTTATGATAGCCACATTAGCAGCTAGGTGTTATGGGTATTATGACTCATGCTGTGGTACTCTATGGCACCCTTTTTCCTTCTACTACTGTTGACCAGGGCCCATGGGTGTAGGTCCCTAATATAGGGAAAAGGGTGCCATTTGGGAGACAACCTATGTCTCCAGTTGTGGTTTCCTTTTTGTTTGTTCAGTAATCATGAGCCTCTGATTACATAGTAATTAACCTCCACACGTATAGAGATTATTCTTCCTACTATAGAAACACAGTGAAACAATTATACTGTCCAGTCTGGTTATTATTGCTCTATTACCCAATAGAATACATATTATTATTTTAATTCTAGCAACATAGTTAGCAGTAATTATTGTATTATAGAAGTTGATTTCTTTATGAATAAAAATAAATGTACAGTATTTATACAATCTTTGCATAGTAAAGGACAGCTGGATTTGTCTTTATCCACAGTAAAGATGAGTTATCAGTACAGACTTTGCATGCTCTCTTCTTTACCTCCCTCCCAAACTACTGTACTGTGAGAGAGATGGTGAGCTGAGGAACACAACGGCATCGTTCCTTCCTGTCTCCGACTGCGTCCCAAACGGTACCCTATTCCAGAACCCGCTTTTCACATTAGAAAAATGCCCCCTCTTTCCCTCCCCCCTTTTATATTTTGGATAATTGTTTATTGAGAGAGCCTATATTAAATACACCTACAAGTTGATTATTTATTTTTTGTAATAATTTTTTTATAAGGGGGACCTAGGAAAATGTTGTTTTGAAGCCCATTTCCTGCTATTCTACGTAGTTTATAATAACAATAATAATAATAGACCCGATTTCCCAAAATGTTATTTCACTTCCAAATATATTCTCAATGTAATTATACAAATCCTCTTTTACAGAAAGTGAATAGATGACTTGATAGCGACAGAGTCACACCTTGTATAAGATTACTTCCTAAGCAAAGTCACATTTCTCTGACTCCTCGACGTTAGGTCATAGCTCAGCTTCTGAATATCATAGGGCCAAACCAATTATATTCCCATGTGCATCAGTCTCCAGGATTAGTATACACCAGGGCTCTCCAACCCTGTTCCTGGAGAGATACCCTCCTGTAGGTTTTAACTCCAACCCTGTTCCTGGAGAGATACCCTCCTGTAGGTTTTCGCTCCAACCCTGTTCCTGGAGAGATACTCTCCTGTAGGTTTTAACTCCAACCCTGTTCCTGGAGAGAAACCCTCCTGTAGGTTTTAACTCCAACCCTGTTCCTGGAGAGATACCCTCCTGTAGGTTTTCGCTCCAACCCCAGTTGTAATTGATCTAATTCAGTTTATCAACCAGTTAATTATTAGAATCAGGTGCGCTAGATTAGGGTTGGAGTGAATCCCTACAGGACAGTAGCTCTCCAGGAACAGGTTTGGAGAGCCCCACTATAAATAATTGCAAATTGTTAATCAAGGAAGGTTGTTGATGGTACTGCCCTGCCCCAAGCCTGGTTGTTGATGATGGTACTGCCCCAGACCTGGTTGTTGATGATGGTACTGCCCCAGACCTGGTTGTTGATGATGGTACTGCCCTGCTCCAGGCCTGGTTGTTGATGATGGTATTGCTACAGGGCTGGTTGTTGATGACGGTACTGCCCTGCTCCTGGCCTGGTTGTTGATGATGGTACTGCCCTGCTCCGGTCCTGGTTGTTGATGATGGTACAGCTCCAGGCCAGGAGGTTGATTATGGTTCTGCCCTGTCCTGCTCCAGGCCTGGTTGTTGATAATCGTACTGTCCTCCCTAGGTTGGGTACCCCTACCCTATTCCCTATATAATGCACTACTTTTGACCAGGGTCTATAGCGCTCTGGTCTAAAGTAGTTCACTATATAGGGAATAGGGTGTCTACGTACTTCTTTAGGGTGTTTTTTGAACTGCATTCCAGCATCTTTTTCTCAGACAGGCAGGCAGACAAACAGCTAGCTTTCTCCTGGCCCTTTACCATCCATCTGTTCGCTAACTGATCTGTTGTTTATGATGGTACTGCCCTGCTCTAGTCCTGATTGTTGATGATGGTACTGCCCTGCCCTGCTCCAGTCCTGGTTGTTGTTGATGGTACTGCTCCAGTCCTGGTTGTTGATGATGATACTGCTCCAGTCCTGGTTGTTGATGATGGTACAGCTCAAGTCCTGGTTGTTGATGATGGTACTGCCCTGCTCCAGGCCTGGTTGTTGATGATGGTACTGCCCTGCTCCAAGCCTGGTTGTTGATGATGGTACTGCCCTGCTCCAAGCCTGGTTGTTGATGATGGTACTGCCCTGCTCCAAGCCTGGTTGTTGATGATGGTACTGCCCTGCTCCAAGCCTGGTTGTTGATGATGGTACTGCCCTGCTCCTGGCCTGGTTGTTGATGATGGTACTGCCCTGCTCCTGGCCTGGTTGTTGATGATGGTACTGCCCTGCTCCTGGCCTGGTTGTTGATGATGGTACTGCCCTGCTCCTGGCCTGGTTGTTGATGATGGTACTGCCCTGCTCCAAGCCTGGTTGTTGATGATGGTACAGCTCAAGTCCTGGTTGTTGATGATGGTACTGCCCTGCTCCAGGCCTGGTTGTTGATGATGGTACTGCCCTGCTCCAAGCCTGGTTGTTGATGATGGTACTGCCCTGCTCCAAGCCTGGTTGTTGATGATGGTACTGCCCTGCTCCAAGCCTGGTTGTTGATGATGGTACTGCCCTGCTCCAAGCCTGGTTGTTGATGATGGTACTGCCCTGCTCCTGGCCTGGTTGTTGATGATGGTACTGCCCTGCTCCTGGCCTGGTTGTTGATGATGGTACTGCCCTGCTCCAGGCCTGGTTGTTGATGATGGTACTGCCCTGCCCCAGTCCTGGTTGTCGATGATGGTACTGCTCCAGTCCTGGTTGTCGATGATGGTACTGCTCTAGTCCTGGTTGTTGATGATGGTACAGCTCCAGGCCTGGTTGTTGTTGATGGTACTGCTCACATCCTGGTTGTTAATGATGGTACTGCCCTGCTCCAGTCCTGGTTGTTGTTGATGGCACAGCTACAGGCCTGGTTGTTGATGGTACTGCTCCAGTCCTGGTTGTTGATGATGGTACTGCCCTGCTCCAGGCCTGGTTGTTGATGATGGTACTGCCCTGCTCCAGGCCTGGTTGTTGATGATGGTACAGCTCCAGGCCTGGTTGTTGATGATGGTTCTGCTACAGGGCTGCTGCACTGAAATGTTCTCTCTTTCTTCTGTCTTCCTTCTTCTTTCACTGTCATTCTCCTTTCTCTCACTCTCTTGCTCTTCCATCTTCTTATTTTCTCCTCTCTCTCTCTCTCTCTCTCTCTCGTTCTACCTCCCATATTTCTTCTTCGTCTTCTTCGGCTGTCACTCCTCAAGTCTTCGACCCCAGCAATCTTGGGCTAGATCCCAAATGGCATCATTCCCTATATAGTGCATTACTTTTGACCTGGGCCCGTAGGGCTCTGTATAACAGTAGTGCACTATGTAAGGAATAGGGTGCCATTTGAGACAGAAACAAGATAGAGGTGATCTAGGTTATGTTGTGGATGACGTGAATAAACTTCCTGCTCCCTTTCTATCATTTGGCCCTTTGAACTGACGGTCTGTGTGTCTGTGTGGGAAGAGATGAGGCTGCTATCCATACTACAGTGTAACATTTCCTGAGTGTTCAGAAAGGATAACACTTCAGTGGGTTGGCCATAGATGGGAAGGGATTGTGATATGGTTTCCTATACAAGGACACCATGTTTAAACTGGAAACATGGTTTATTATTGATAGAGGTAACTACAGTATGTCCAGTATTGTCACCATGTCATATTCATTGACTAGAGTACGCTCGCATGATTGTTCCTCATTGGTTTTCAATCATACGTTGTGGAAAAAACAACCGTTGATAGAAATACAATGTATTCAGGTCAAAGGGATTTTTGCCAATGCAAAGCAGGAACAATCCCTCTCCAGACAGCTTGCTGTAGGCCGCTACCGAATTCCCTACAAGGCATTCAGTCACAATACCCTCCCCAATCTCATTGACTGTATCACTCCCCCTTGTATTGATACTACTGCTCTGTGTATTCACACTTCTCTATGTATTACTTTATCACCAGGCAGTTATTCATATCAGTCATTGTGAGTCAGACAGATCTGACAGTGGGAATGTGCAGTTACAGTAACACTGGGGGAGGGGTGCCTCAAATGGCACCCTATTCCCTACTTAGTGCACTACTTCTGACCAGGGCCCATAGGGTGTCATTTGGGACGTAGACAGGGCTTTTTATCTCTCTACTCCCTAGTTCTTTTATCTGGAGTACACGGGTTAGAGAAGGTCCTAAGGGAGAGAGACAACTGCTTCTGGTTTAACTCATCTCACAGGCTTGACACTGAGGTGTGTGTGTGTGTGTGTGTGTGTGTGTGTGTGTGTGTGTGTGTGTGTGTGTGTGTGTGTGTGTGTGTGTGTGTGTGTGTGTGTGAGAGAGGATAGGAGAGAGGACATATTTTATCTGACGCTGTCACTGGTTGTATTAACCTCAGGGAAATGAGAGGCTATGTGACATTCTCGGTGGTCAGCAGCAGTACAACCCAGACCTGGGTTCAAATACTATTTGAAATTATTTCTAATACTTTATCTGTGCTTAATTGAGCTTTCCTTGCTAATAGAATAGTCCCAAAACTGTCAACCCGCCTTTCCCATCTCTTGCTCCAGGCAGACTAGGGCTTATATAATAGTATTTGATCCTAGGTCAGATCCTGCTTAAACAACTGATGGTAAAGTCACTGCAGTGTTAACTATACATGTAGCCTTCAATGTAAGAACTGAGTTACTTAAACTTGATTGTATTTTTTGAGGATTAGGACTGTCATTCAAAATGTTGACACAAAATGGTTTAGAATAAAACCTAACTAGTTTAGTTGATGTTCACATTGTTGGAAGTCCAGGCAGTATAAACAGAACTTTTAAATTTACATTTTTCATCAGCAGCATCATTCAAGGTTGTCATATTGATAGAAAATATTATTTTTTTGATTGATTTTAGCTAATCAAACTCTTACTTCTTTTGTCTTTAGGTTGGTGTGTTGCCATGACGTTCATCAAGCCTCCTCCATTGGACCTCTGACTTTATCAGACAGGAATTTAATTACATATCTTTTACCCTGAACATTCCTCAAATTAAATGACTTCAGGAATGCTCTGAAGACCTGTACGAAAGCTCTGAAGACCTGTACGAAAGCTCTGAAGACCCGTACGAAAGCTCTGAAGACCTGTACGAAAGCTCTGAAGACCTGCACGAAAGTGAATAGGGAAGCAGCGAAAGGGAGAAACTTAAAAATGCAAAGGCTATCATTTCACATCATCGCTGTCATAATCAGCTATTTTCTCAATGGCTGCGTAGTTGTTCACAGCCAGACAGTCTGCAACCGACCAGCCAATCTGGAATGGCAGCTACAACCACAAACTGCTCAGGTGAAATGGACACTCATGGAAAACATCTGTAATAGTATGGTCCAATGTTGGGGTGATCAAGAAAGGACAGAGACACAAAAGTCAGATGTTACACCAACTTGGAAATTACCTCAGATTTGTCCTCTAGAGGTGCAGTTTGGCGTCAAGCTGTTTGTTTCTATTGATGCCACTCTGGATTTATACGGTATCAGGATCCTCAATGTGTCAAAGGAGGACTTTGAAAGTTGTTCCACTGCACCACAGTCACAAGACCAGTTTCTCTGTTCCGATGACGTTATGAATGCGTCTAGGCAGGTCGAACCTAAGTGGCTTCTCCCGGGCCTTCATTATTTCATAGCTTCGCATGAGGGGGATTCACAGCTCTGCAGGCTGGGTCTTCGTCTCAACGTCTCTGTGAAGGAACAACAGTGTCAAAGCAGCCCACTAGTGCGACTCTGCTCCGGGAACGGTGTTTGTAGGACAAGCTTTTGGGAAGACGGAGCGTACCGCTGTCAGTGCCGCCAGCATTACTATGGAAAGTTCTGTGAGAAGTTTGATGCGTGTTTGGAAAACCCATGTGAGAACGAAGGAGTTTGTGTAAGCAATGGTACGACAGATCACATCCACACGACGTATAAGTGTTTGTGCCCTCCACATTTTACAGGTGAGGAATACAACTGAGAATTATGCCTCTGATATTACTACTATTATGTTTTTAAAGGGGAATTCTGCAGTTCAAACAACAACAAAGGGCGCCCCCCCCCCCCCCCCCCCCCCCCCCCCCCCCCGCCTCTGATACGCTATATATAGTCCAAAAAATGATGTATCAATCACAGATTGCTCTTTTTTAAGCTACTTTGTGAAAATGCTAAAGAAAGTTGCACACTCATCTCTCCTTGCAGTGGATATATTTAACCAATGTTTTGGCCAAATAGCCTTCATCAGGGTTTGATGCTTTACTTTACACCCTGTACTCATCCACCAAATGCTAAACTCAATGGATTGTTGTACCTTCAATTACTATAAATGGGAAAATAAATTGCTCTCGTTAATTAAATCTGCCGTGACAGAATCCACCTACCTACCTGGAGGCTAAGGCTGTGTCCCAAATGGCACCCTATTCCCTACATTGTGGGCTCTGGTCAAAAGTAGTGCACTATATCGAGAATAGGGTGCAATTTGGAACACAACCCTAATGTTACAACCCTATTGCTTGGAGATAGTTCCATATTATTTATCTATCATAATTACTAGTTCTCATCTAGCTTAATGCATTTATTTCAAGAATATCCAGAGTCCGTCCCAAACGGCACCCTTTTCCATTCATAGTACACATAGGGCTCTGGTCAAAAGTAGTTCACTTCATTGGGAAAAGGGTGCTATTTGGTATGTAGACCCAGATACCCCTATGGGTTATTTATGTGAACAATATTTTCTTCCAGGACTTTATTTTGCGTTAATCACCATAATTATTTCTGGAATGGGTTTCTGTACCACCTGAATGCATTCTTAATTACTTTACCTCCTCTCTTCCATTTTCATTTAGATCTGATTCCTTCTCTCACCATGTCTTTGTCAATAAACGATGGCTCTCAAACGTTGTTTAAACATTGTCTCTGAAGACTTAGGAGCCAACGTGTCATGTTTTTGACATCACAAGTCATCTGAATCATGCAATGAACACGGTTATCATTAGAAATGCATGATGCACTAACTAACTAACTTTGTGCAATGGGGCCACCATAAGGGAGAGTTTCCATGTAGACTTTCAAGCTGCAATGATGTCTTTCAGTTTAATTTAATTTCCAGAATCTGCATAGTTAATTACTGTTGATAATTGTTGACCCTACGTTACTTCAAATCAAATACAAAACAATAGATTGAATCTGTAACGGCTGTCGTCTTCCTCCTCGTCTGAGGAGGAGAAGTTTGAAGGATCAGATGACCAATGCGCAGCGTGATAATTGTTCATCTTATTTAATGAAGTGAACAACTCAAAAATACAAAAACAACAAAAGTGAAAACCGAAACAGTTCTATCTGGTGCAGACACAAAGACTGAAGACAACCACCCACAAAACCCAACAGAAAACAGGCTACCTAAATATGGTTCCCAATCAGGGACAACGATTGACAGCTGCCTCTGAGAACCATATCAGGCCAAACACAGAAATAGAAAACATAGATTACCCACCCAACTCACGCCCTGACCAACTAAAACAAAAGACAAAACAAAGGAACTAAGGTCAGAACGTGGCAGAATCTATACGAATAAAATACTGTAGATTGAATCTATATGAATAAAATATTATAGAACCGATCTATACAAATAAAATACTATAGAACCAATCTATACGAATGTAGAATCTAGATACTTATCTAAACCATTTTGTTCATTTTAAATTATTCATATTTCATGCTTTATCTTTTCCCTCAGGGGCTAACTGTTCTGACGTGATTGGACGAGAGAACTGCGATAGAGTTTGTCGTAATGGAACGTGTCTCCATGTTTCACCTTTCTCCTTCAAATGTGTGTGTTACACAGGACACCCAGGTAAGGAACCACAGTATTGTTCTGTTCTGCATGGGTTACAATCCCTGCTACAGTGTTGGATTTAGAATCAATCACGAACGTACAGTAAAGGGGGTAGCCTGCCTTAGGGAAGGGCAACAATGACTTGTAGTCTTGTTTATAACAGCCTGCATCTGGTAAGGGCAACAATAACTTGTAGTCTTGTTTATAACAGCCTGCATCTGGTAAGAGCAACAATAACTTGTAGTCTTGTTTAGAACAGCCTGCATCTGGTAAGAGCAACAATAACTTGTAGTCTTGTTTAGAACAGCCTGCATCTGGTAAGAGCAACAATAACTTGTAGTCTTGTTTAGAACAGCCTGCATCTGGTAAGAGCAACAATAACTTGTAGTCTTGTTTATAACAGCCTGCATCTGGTAAGAGCAACAATAACTTGTAGTCTTGTTTATAACAGCCTGCATCTGGTAAGAGCAACAATAACTTGTAGTCTTGTTTATAACAGCCTGCATCTGGTAAGAGCAACAATAACTTGTAGTCTTGTTTATAACAGCCTGCTTCTGGTAAGAGCAACAATAACTTGTAGTCTTGTTTATAACAGCCTGCATCTGGTAAGAGCAACAATAACTTGTAGTCTTGTTTATAACAGCCTGCATCTGGTAAGAGCAACAATAACATGAAGTCTTGTTTAGAACAGCCTGCATCTGGTAAGAGCAACAATAACTTGTAGTCTTGTTTATAACAGCCTGCTTCTACATCTGTATTGCTTGCTGTTTAGGGTTTTAGGCTGGGTTTCTGTAAAGCGCTTTGTGACATCGGCTGATGTTAAAAGGGCTTTATAAATAATTGTGATTGGTTGATCTGGAAAGGGCAACAATGACATGAACTCTTGTTTATGACACACTGAGTGCGTCTTTGGGCCATGGGTCCTGGACAAAGTAGTGCACTACATAGGGAATAGGATGCCATTTGTTCACGACACACGGCTGCTACCGCACCCTTTAGGTAGATCGTGAGCCTCATAATGAGCCTCATTTTCTCCAGTAACAGTACAGTTATGTTAATGGGGGTCTCTCACAAATGGATTACAAAAAGTTGTACCAACCAGCGCTTCCTAGTTCTTGGCCTGGATAATGGTCTCTAGGCATGCGTCCCAAATGGCACCCTATTCCCTTTATAGTGCGCTACTTTTGACAAGTGGGTCCCTTGAATAGGGAATAGGGTGCCATTTGTGACGCTGCCTAGCTAAAGCAGGGGCCTTATGATGGACTTTCTGCTGTAACAAACTCCAGGTGGCCTTCTAACTTGATTCATTGTTTTGTTTTCGCGTGCAATTTGTCCAGGCAACACTCGGGAAATCTCCTACCTGTATACCTTCCCTCTGAGTCTGAGCTGTGCTGAGCTGCAGTCCTCGCTGCAGAGGCTTTAAGGCTGATTATTTGGGTGCTTGTATTCTCAAGGTTACACTTTTATTATTTATATATCTATCTCACTAAGCCAGTTATAGAAACATACTGTGGTTTTGATTTGTTGAAATAACAGCTCAGAGAAATACAGTAGTGGATAACTATTCTGAATGTCATAGGGGAGAACGGTGAGGAACAGTACCAGACAGTGAGATTTCTTTCATTTCTGCAGAGTTGTACAATAATTGTGTCCCTGGTTGGAGCATTATGCAGAGATCTACAGTGTTCTAGAAGTCAGTCAACCCTGTAGTTTCAGACTGATCTATGGAAGTAAAACTGATGTTCAGATGCCATGGGATGGTGATGGTCTCCCTCTAATCATGAAGTTAGTCCGTAGTGGGCTCAAGCCCAGGTTTAGATTACTACTGGACTCTGGTCTGTAGACCACTTAGGACAGGTCTGCTATCTTCATTTGACTAGTGTCTCACAGCAAGAAAATAATCCTGCAGCAACAGAACATGAAGTATTATGTGGATTATAATGAATGCACATTTTTGTAGAGATTGATCCATAGTTCATTAGGGCAAATCAAGTCTGACTTTTTAAAGTTGAAATTACATACTTTTGAAGCCTGGAATACACAACAAGTTTGCATTTCCTGCTGGACAGGAACATTATCTGTGACAACAGAGTGATCAAATTAAGATAGGACAACTAAATGAAGCAATGCATTGACACTACTTGGAATGCCCCTTACAGTGCGTAGACTATTAATATGCAAGTACATCCGTTGTCATCACTATTCAATTACATTCAGTGATGTAGTGGAGCGTAAAACACAGTTGAAAGTACAGTAGCAGTCAAAAGTTTGGACACACCTACTCATTCTAGGGTTTTTCTTTATTTGTACTATTTTCAACATTGTAGAATAATAGTGAAGACATCAAAACTATGAAGTAACACATATGGAATCATGTAGTACCCCCAAAAAGTGTTAAACAAATCAAAATACACTACCATTCAAAAGTTTGGGGTCCATTAGAAATGTCCTTGTTTTTGAAAGAAAAGCAATTTTTTTTGTCCATTAAAATAACCTAAAATTGATCAGAAATAAAGTGTTGACATTGTTAATGTGATAAATGACTATTGTAGCTGGAAACGGCTGACTTTTATTTTTTTTAAATTCACCCCAATTTCGTGGTATCCAATTGGTAGTAGTTACAGTCTTGTCTCATCGCTGCAACTCCCGTACAGACTCGGGAGAGGCAAAGGTCGAGAGCCATGCGTCCTCCGAAACACAACCCAACCAAGCCGCACTGCTTCTTGACACAATGCACATCCAACCCGGAAGCCAGCCGCACCAACGTGTCGGAGGAATCACCTGGTCAGCGTGCACTGCGCCCAGCCCGCCACAGTGCACGGCAAGACAAGGATATCCCTGCCGGCCAAGCTCTCCCTAACCCGGACAACGCTGGGCCAATTGTGTGCTGCCCCATGGACCTCCCGGTCACGGCAGGCTGCAACAGAGCCTGGGCTCGAACCCAGAGTCTCTGGTGGCACAGCTAGCACTGTGATGCAGTGCCTTAGACCACTGCGCCGCCCAGCTGACTTCTAATGGAATATCTACATAGATGTACATTATCAGCCCATTATCAGCAACCATCACTCCTGTGTTCCAATGGCACGTTGTGTTAGCTAATCCAAGTTTATCATTTTAAAAGGCTAATTGATCATTAGAAAACATTTTTGCAATTATGTTAACACAGCTGAAAACTGTGTGCTGATTTAAAGAAGCACTCAACTAGTCTAAAGGACAGTTTTATTATCTGGAGCTTCAGCATTTGTGAGTTCGATTACAAGCTCAAAATGGGCAGAAACAAAGAACTTTCTTCTGAAACTCGTCAGTCTATTCTTGTTCTGAGAAATGAAGGATATTCCATGTGAGAAATTGCCAAGAAACTGAAGATCCCGTACAGCGCTGTGTACTACACTCTTCACAGAACAGCACAAACTAGCTGTAACCAGAATGGAAAGAGGAATGGGAGGCCCCGGTGCACAACTGAGCAAGAGGACAAGTACATTAGAGTATGTAGTTTGAGAAACAGGCACCTCACAAGTCCTCAACTGGCAGCTTCATTAAATAGTACCCACAAAACACCAGTCTCAACTTCAACAGTGAAGAGGCGACTCCAGAATGCTGGCCTTCTAGGCAGAGTTGCGAAGAAAAAGCCATATCTCAGACTAGCCAATAAAAAGAAAATATGAAGATGGGCTAAAGAACACGGACACTGGACAGAGGAAGATTGGAAAAAAAGGTTATGGATAGACGAATCTAAGTTTGAGGTGTTCGGATCACAAAGAGGAACATTCGTGAGACAGAAAAATAAAATATCCTGGAGGAGTGCTTGACGCCATCTGTCAAGCATGGTGGAGGCAATGTGATGGTCTGGGAGTGCTTTGGTGGTAAAGTGGGAGATTTGTACAGGGTAAAAGGGATCTTGAAGAAGGAAGGCTATCACTCCATTTTGCAACACCATGCCATACCCTGTAGACGGCACTTAATTGTAGCCAGTTTCCTCCTACAACAGGACAATGACCCAAAGCACAGCTCCAAACTATGCAATAACTATTTAGGGAAGAAGCAGTCTGCTGGTTTTCTGTCTATAACGGAGTGGCCAGCACAGTCACCGAATCTCAACCCTATTGAGCTGTTGTGGGAGCAGCTTGACCGTATGGTACGTAAGAAATGCCCATCAAGCCAATCCAACTTGTGGGAGGTGCTTCAGGGAGCATGGGGGTGAAATCTCTTCAGATTACCTCAACAAATTGACAACTTGAATGCCAAAGGTCTGCAAATAAGAAATGCCCATCAAGCCAATCCAACTTGTGGGAGGTGCTTCAGGGAGCATGGGGTGAAATCTCTTCAGATTACCTCAACAAATTGACAACTTGAATGCCAAAGGTCTGCAAATCTGTAATTGCTTCAAAAGGAAGATTCTTTGACGAAAGCAAAGTTTGAAGGACACAATTATTATTTCAATTAAAAATCTTTATTTATAACCTTGTCAACGTCTTGACTATATTTCCTATTCATTTTGCAACTCATTTCACAAATGTTTTCATGGAAAACAAGGGCATTTCTAAGTGACCCCAAACTTCTGAACGGTAGTGTATATTTTATATTTGAGATTCTTCAAAGTAGCCACCCTTTGCTTTGTTGGCAGCTTTGCACACTCTTGGTATTCTCTCAACCAGCTTCAAGAGGAAGTCACCTGGAATGCATTTCAATTAACAAGTGTGCCTTGTTAATTTGTGGAATTTCTTTCCTTATTGCGTTTGAGCCAACCAGTTGTATTGTGACAAGGTAAGGGTGGTATACAGAAGACAGTCCTATTTGGTAATAGACCAAGTCCATATTATGGCATGAACAGCTCAAATAAGCAAAGAGAAACAACAGTCCATCTTTACTTTAAGACATGTAGGTCAGTCAATCAGGAACATTTCAATAACTTTTAAAGTTTCTTCAAATGCAAACCATCAAGCGCTATGATGAAACTGGCTCTCATGAGGACCGCCTGTAACGGTGTTCCTCCTCCTCTTCATACGAAGAGGAGGAGTAGTGATTTGACCAACGTGCAGCGGGTTTAGAAAACATAATGAATTTATTAAACGACGAAGACGAACACGAAACAACACTTGGAATAATTACAAAATAACAAAACGAACGAAGACAGACCTGAACTAGAGAACTTACAAATAACACGAAGAACGTACGAACAGGAACAGACTAATACAAACGAACGCTACAGTCCCGTGTGGTGCGCAGACACAGACACGGAAGACAATCACCCACAAACAAACAGTGAGAACAACCTACCTTAATATGACTCTCAATCAGAGGAAACGTCAAACACCTGCCTCTAATTGAGAGCCATACCAGGCAACCCAAAACCAACATAGAAACAGAAAACATAGACTACCCACCCAAACTCACGCCCTGACCAATAAACACATACCAAAACACAGAAAACAGGTCAGGAACGTGACAGAACCCCCCCCTCAAGGTGCGAACTCCGGGCGCACCCCTAAAACTCAAGGGGAGGGTCTGGGTGGGCATCTGTCCGCGGTGGCGGCTCCGGCGGTGGACGAGGACACCACTCCACCACTGTCTTTGTCCCCCTCCTTAGCGTCCTTTGAGTGGCGACCCTCGCCCCCGACCATGGTCCAGGAACCTTCACTAAGGCCCCTCCTACATAGAGGAGACAGCTCAGGACAGAGAGGTAGCTCAGGACAGAGAGGTAGCTCAGGACAGAGAGGTAGCTCAGGACAGAGAGGTAGCTCCGGACAGAGAGGTAGCTTAGGACAGAGGGACAACTCTGTACTAATGGCAGCTCCGGACTGAGTGGCAGCTCCGGACTGGGTGGCAGCTCCGGACTGAGTGGCAGCTCCGGACTGAGTGGCAGCTCCGGACTGAGTGGCAGCTCCGGACTGGAGGGCAGCTCATGACTGGAGGGCAGCTCATGACTGGAGGGCAGCTCATGACTGGAGGGCAGCTCATGACTGGAGGGCAGCTCATGACTGGAGGGCAGCTCATGACTGGAGGGCAGCTCATGACTGGAGGGCAGCTCATGACTGTAGGGCAGCTCATGACTGTAGGGCAGCTCATGACTGTAGGGCAGCTCATGACTGTAGGGCAGCTCATGACTGTAGGGCAGCTCCTGACTGTAGGGCAGCTCCTGACTGGCTGGCGGCTCTGGCAGCTCCTGACTGGCTGGCGGCTCTGGCAGCTCCTGACTGGCTGGCGGCTCTGGCAGCTCCTGACTGGCTGGCGGTTCTGGCAGCTCCTGACTGGCTGGCGGATCTGGCAGCTCCTGACTGGCTGGCGGATCTGGCAGCTCCTGACTGGCTGGCGGATCTGGCAGCTCCTGACTGGCTGGCGGATCTGGCGGCTCCTGACTGGCTGGCGGCTCTGGCGGCTCCTGACTGGCTGGCGGCTCTGGCGGCTCCTGACTGACGGACGGCTCTAATGGCTCGGGACAGACGGGCGGCTCTAATGGCTCGTGGCAGACGTATGGCTCAGAAGGCGCTGGGCAGACGGATGGCTCAGAAGGCGCTGGGCAGACGGATGGCTCAGAAGGCGCTGGGCAGACAGATGGCTCAGAAGGCGCTGGGCAGACAGATGGCTCAGATGGCACTGGGCAGACGGATGGCTCAGACGGAGCTGGGCAGACAGGCAGTGCAGAAGGCGTTGGGCAGACGGCCGACTCTGACCCGCTGAGGCGCACAGTAGGCCTGGTGCGTGGTGCCGGAACTGGTGGTACCGGACTGGAGACACGCACCTCAAGGCTAGTGCGGGGAGCAGGAACAGGGCACACTGGACTCTCGATGCGCACTATAGGCCTGGTGCGTGGTACCGGAACTGGAGGTACCGGGCTGAGGGCACGCACCTCAGGGCGAGTGCGGGGAGAAGGAACAGTGCGTACAGGGCTCTGGAGACGCACAGGAGGCTTGCTGCGTGGTGCCGAAACTGGAGGCACTGGGCTGGAGACACGCACCACAGGGAGAGTGCGTGGAGGAGGAACAGTGCGTACAGGGCTCTGAGGACGCACATGAGGCTTGGTGCGTGGTGCAGGCACTGGTGGTACTGAGCTGGGGCGGGAAGGTGGCACCGGATATACCGGACTGTGTAGGCGTACTGGCTCCCTTGAGCACTGAACCTGCCCAACCTTACCTGGTTGTATACTCCCCGTCGCCTGACCAGTGCGGGGAGGTGGAATAACCCGCACCGGGCTATGTAGGCGAACCGGGGACACCATGCGTAAGGCTGGTGCCATGTAAGCCATTTGGCATTTGGCTCAATGCCCAATCTAGCCCTACCAGTGCGGGGAGGTGGAATAACCCGCACCGGGCTATGAACACGTACAGGAGACACCGTGCGCTCTACTGCGTAACACGGTGTCTGCCCGTACTCCCGCTCTCCACGGTTAGCCTGGGAAGTGGGCGCAGGTCTCCTTCCTGCCCTCGGCCCACTACCTCTTAGCCCCCCCCCAATAAATTTTTGGGTAGTACTCACGGGCTTTTCGGGCTTCCGTGCTAGACGCGTCCCCTCATAACGCCGGTTCCTCTCTCCGGTTTCCTCCGCTCTCCGAACTGCCTCCAGCTGTTCCCATGGGAGGCGATCCTTTCCAGCCAGGATCTCCTCCCATGTGTAGCAACCCTTACCGTCCAAAACATCCTCCCATGTCCATTCCTCCTTCTTGCGCTGTCGTTGCTGTCCGTTAACCCGCTGCTTGATCTGGGTTTGGTGGGTGATTCTGTAACGGTGTTCCTCCTCCTCTTCATACGAAGAGGAGGAGTAGTGATTTGACCAACGTGCAGCGGGTTTAGAAAACATAATGAATTTATTAAACGACGAAGACGAACACGAAACAACACTTGGAATAATTACAAAATAACAAAACGAACGAAGACAGACCTGAACTAGAGAACTTACAAATAACACGAAGAACGTACGAACAGGAACAGACTAATACAAACGAACGCTACAGTCCCGTGTGGTGCGCAGACACAGACACGGAAGACAATCACCCACAAACAAACAGTGAGAACAACCTACCTTAATATGACTCTCAATCAGAGGAAACGTCAAACACCTGCCTCTAATTGAGAGCCATACCAGGCAACCCAAAACCAACATAGAAACAGAAAACATAGACTACCCACCCAAACTCACGCCCTGACCAATAAACACATACCAAAACACAGAAAACAGGTCAGGAACGTGACACCGCCACAGGAAAGGAAGACCCAGAGTTACCTCTGCTGAAGAAGAGAAGTTCATAAGAGTTACCAGCCTCAGAAATTGCAGCCCAAATAAATGCTTCACGGAGTTCAAGTAACAGACACGTCTCAACATCAACTGTTCAGAGGAGACTGCGTAAATCAGGCCTTCGTGGTCGAATTGCTGCAAAGAAACCACTACTAAAGGACACCAATAATAAGAAGAGACTTGATTGGGCCAAGAAACATGAGCAATGGATATTAGACCGTTGGAAATCTGTCCTTTGGTCTGATGAGTCTAAATTTAAGATTTTTGGTTCCAACCGCTGTGTCTTTGTGAGACACTGCCTGTGATTTATTTAGAATTCATGGCACACTTAACCAGCATGGCTACCACAGCATTCTGCAGCGATACGCCATCCCATCTGGTTTGGGCTTAGTGGGAGTATCATATGTTTTTCAACAGGACAATAATCCAACACACCTCCAGGCTGTGTATGCTCTATTTGACCAAGAAGGAGAGTTATGGAGTGCTGCATCAGATGACCTGGCCTCCACAATCACCCGACCTCAATCCAATTGAGATGGTTTGAGATGAGTTGGACCGCAGAGTGAAGGAAAAGCAGCCAACAAGTGCTCAGCATATGTGGGAACTCCTTCAAGACTGTTGGAAAAGCATTCCTCATGAAGCTGGTTAAGAGAATGCCAAGAGTGCAAAGCTATCATTAAGGCAAAGGGTGGCTACTTTGAAGAATCTCAAATATAAAATCAATTTTGATTTGTTTAACACTTTTTTTTGGTTACTACATGATTCCATGTGTTATTTCATAGTTTTGATGTCTTCACTATTATTCTAAATGTAGAATATAGTGAAAATAAAGAAAAACCCTTGAATGAGTAGGTGTGTCAACTTTTGACTGGTACTGTATAGGAAGTGTTACTTTTTTCACAGGGAACGACGATCAGAGTTTACCCACCTATTTTCTTTTACCACTACATCACTGCTTACACTGTAGTGACCGCTTCTAACAGAGCCTAGGACTCCAAGTCTGGGCTTTAGGAGCTTTCTCCCCCCTCAACTAACTAACTGTGGAGATACTGGTTCCTAATTTTTGATGTGATGGGCTTAATTCTGGTTAAATGTCTTTATTCAACCAGAATGAACACCACCAAGCAGGAAATAGCATGTGGCCTTCAACCATAGCCAAGAAAAGAGAAGGTCTCCCAGGGGCCAACCTCACAGGTGCTAGTAGGGGAGGATGAGGAAGAAGTGGCAGACCTCGTCCATAATGAGCAGCCCGATTCTAGTGGGGCCGGGGTAGATCTGGATCCGGAGGACGACTATCTAGAACCAACAGACCTGTCAGGGTTCCTGACTAATTTCGGGACGGCCCAAAACCAGGATCCAACCCTGCAGCAAGCCAGAGCAGATGTGCAGGTCGTAGATGGTACTCCCATAAATAATGGGACAATGCCTAATATTTTCCCCCACTTCATCATGAAAAAGGGTTTGGTGTACAGTCTCTCAAAAATAGGGGTTGATGTGGTGGAACAGTTGTTGGTCCCCACCCGGTACCGGAGGACAGTACTGGACCTAGCTCATGGGCACATTCTGGGTGGACACCTTGGTATCGATAAAACCCGAGACCGGATTGTAAGGAGGTTTTACTGGCCAGGAATTCAGGCTGAAGTGGCCCGGCATTGTGGAGAGTGCCCGGAGTGCCAGTTAACAGCTCCCCGACCAGCTGTTAGAAGCCCGTTAGCGCCGCTCCCCATAATCGAAATGCCATTTGAGAGGATAGATATAGTGCCCCTTCGGACAACTGGCTTCCAAAAATATCGGCAAGAATTAGTGCTCCTGTTCACCAGGGTAGGGATTCCAAAGGAGATTCTTACTGACCAGGGGACCCCTTTATGTCCCACTTTATGGCAGACCTTTGTAAATTGTGGTAGGTGAAACAGTTGAGGACATCAGTTTACCATCCTCAGACGGACAGGCTGGTTGAGAGATTCAACCGCACCCTGAAGTCAATGCTCAGGAAGGTAATCGATAAGGATGGGAAAAACTGGGATTGCATGTTGCTGTATCTGATGTTTGCCATTAGAGAGATTCCCCAAGCCTCGCTGGGGTTTTTCCCCTTTGAGCTGGTATATGGGAGACACCCCCGGAGAATCTTAGACATCGCCTGGGAAACCTGGGAGCATCAATCCACCCTGTATACTAGTGTTATAGAACATGTCACGGCAATGCAAGACAGGATAGCCACAGTCATGCCCATCGTCAGAGAGCACATGAGGCAAGCACAAGAGCACCAGCGGCACACGTATAACCGGCAGGCTACCCTGAAGGAATATCAACCGGGAGATAAGGTGTTAGTTCTGGTCTCCACTATAAACTACTAGCCACATGGAAAGGACCATATGAAGTACAGGAGAGAATAGGAGAAGTTAATTATTGGATCCGACAGCCAGGTCGGTGTACCCCGGAACAGATCTGTCACATAAACCTGTTAAAAGCATGGAGAGAGAGAGAAACACTAATGGTCATGTACCCCACACCCACCCAGGAGACAGCCGAAGTAAATGTTTCACCTACTCTTTCCCCAGCACAAGTACAGGAAGTAAAGACCCTGATCCAGAAAAGCAGATGTGTTTTCAGAGGTACCAGGCCGAACTGAGGTTACGGCTCATGATATCGTTTTCCTACCAGGGTGAAAAGTGAGCATTAGGCCATATCGGGTAACTGAGGCTCGAGATGCCGCGATTAGAGCAGAGACGGAGAAAATGTTGGCAGCTGGAGTGGTCTAAGGGTCACATAGTGAGTGCTATAGCCCAATTGTGATGGTCTCCAAGCCTGATGGGTCTTTGAGGTTTTGTGACGACTTTCGGAGGGTAAATGAAATCTCCAAGTTTGATGCCTACCCCATGCCCCGAGTAGATGAACTGCTGGAGAAAATTGGTAATGCTCGGTACATTACGAACCTGGACCTAACCAAAGGTTACTGGCAAATTCCTCTGACCCCCAGAGCCAAAGAAAATACGGCCTTTGCAACCGCTGACGGTTTGTTTCAATACACCGTCATGCCATCTGGGCTTACACGGGGCCACGGCTAATGTACCAGGTCCTAAAACCGCACCGAGTTTATGCCGCTGCCTATTTAGATGACATGGGGATCTACAGCCCAGATTGGGAATCCCACTTACCCCGGGTACAGGCAGTGTTAGACACCCTTAGGTGTTACGTGGGGTTAGAGGAAACAGAGTATCTGGGATACACTGTGGGAAGAGGGTTAATCAAACCCCAACGTAAGAAGGTAGAGGCAATTAGAGGATGGCCGAAACCAGCAAATAAGAAGCAAGTTGAGCCTTCCTAGGGTTGACCGGTTACTACCGGAAGTTCATCCCAGGTTATTCTACAGTGGCCACCCCACTCAACAACATGACTAGAGCCAGAGGGCCACACATTGTAAATGGGATGAAAGGGCCACCAAAGCATTTAGAACATTACAGTAGGCTCTTTGCTGTAATCCAGTGCTGGTGGTACCAGACTTTGAGCAAAAGTTGTGTGGTTCAGACGGATGCCTCAGAGGTCGGCTTGGGAGCCGTGCTATCCCAAGAGCTAGGAGGTGTGGTACATCCCATCCTGTTTTTAAGCAGGAAGCTGGAACCACGGGAGGCCAACTACTCAGTCGTTGAGGAAGAGGCTCGGGCAGTAAAGTGGGCTCTAGAAAGCCTGAAATACTACCTGCTAGGGCGCCACTTCACCCTCATCAGTGACCATGCCCCACTCACCTGGATGCATAGGGCTAAAGAGAAGAACGCTTGGTTGATCCGGTGGTTTTTGAGTCTCCAACCGTTTCACTTTGACTTAAAACACAGAGCAGGGAAGGAAATGGGAAAGGTGGATGGATTATCCCGCATGCACGGATATTTTGCTATCCTTGACCTCGCCTGCGGCCTGGGAGGACCAGGACGGAGCAACAGACACACAGCTACTGTCCTATTCGAAAGAACTCTCATTCTGGGGTGATTTTGGTGACGGTTTCCCGCTTCATTTGTGACAAACTCTCCTAACCTTGAAGAGGTTTGTCACAGGATGTAGTACAATGTCTATACTAGCACACAACTTAGGTGTGGATACTGGAAAACAGTCTAAAACTGTCTTTATCCACCTGGAAAACAGTCTAATATTGTCTTTATCCACCTGGACAACAGTCTAATACTGTCTTTATCCACCTGGACAACAGTTTAATACTGACTTTATCCACCTGGAACAAAGTTTAATACTATCTCCATCTTATCCACCTGGAACATAGTCTAATACTGTCTCCATCTACCTGGAACACTGTATAATACCACCTCCATCTTATCTACCTGGAACACGGTCTAATACTGTCTCCATCTACCTGGAACATTATCTAATACTATATTCATCTTATCTGCCTGGAACACAGTCTAATACTGTCTGCATCTTACCTGCCTGGAACACGGTCTAATACTGTATGTCATCTACCTGGAACACTGTCTAATACTATCTCTATCTCATCTACTTGGAACACAGTCCAATACTGTATGTCATCTACCTGGAACACTGTCTAATACTATCTCTATCTCATCTACTTGGAACACAGTCTAACACTGTCTCTATCTCATCTACTTGGAACACAGTCCAATACTGTATGTCATCTACCTGGAACACTGTCTAATACTGTCTCATTTACGAAGTAACAAAGTAATCCACTATATAGGGAATGGGGTGCCATTTGGGACGCAGCCCATGGCTGTTCCCTCATTAATCACCTGGAATCACCTGTCTCCCCTACTGCAGAACAGAGCCGGTCTGCCCTCGCAGGCCAGAGCCTATACTCACAGAATAATCAGGCCCAAACTCACGGGACGTTTCAAATGAGATTTCTCTTTTGATTCTCCGGCTCTCCTGCAGAGTTCCTCTATGGTATTTATCACCAGGTATTACCGCCTTATAGGGCAACATCCCATCTGGGATCATACAGCTTGTTTTCGCAATTCACTTAACCCATTGTTTTAGTGGGTAGATTCAACTATGAGGAAGTGATTTGGTTGGGGACTGCGTTGTTAGGTTGTGGGTATATCTGAGTCCTGTTAGATACATTTAAGACTGTACTGTACATAGTCTACATTTACAAGAGATTGAGTTAGCATTCCTCAGCACATTATTCAATATTCATTATTATCCTCTTACATAATACATTGTCTTTCATGTATTCTATGGATTGTATTATTTATTATTATTATTCCTTGACATAGACTGACCAGGTGAATCCAGGTGAACGCTATGATCTCTTATTGATGTCACCTGTTAATTCCACTTCAATCAGTGTAGATGAAGGGGAGGAGACAGATTAAAGAAGGATTTTTAAGCCTTGAGACAATTGAGACATGGATTGTGTATGTGTGCCATTCAGAGGGTGAATGGGCAAGACAGCATATTTAAGTTCCCTTTGAACGGGGTATGATAGCAGGTGCCATGCTCACCGGTTTGTGTCAAGAACTGCAACGCTGCTGGGTTTTTCACGTTCAAAAGTTTCCTGTGTACATCAAGAATGGTCCACCGCCCAAAAGAAACCCAGCCAACGTGACACAACTTTTGTAAGCATTGGAGTCAACATGGCCCAGCATCCCTGTGGAACGCTTTCAACACCTTGTAGAGTCCATGACCCAACGAATTGAGGCCGTTCTGAGGGCAAAAGGGGGGGGGGGGGTACAACTAAATATCCTTTTTACATGGAATGTAAGGTTCACAGGCAATGTTCCCTCTAAGCTGTGCCGCTCAGAAGAAATATCAGCCCATGGAGAGAAACACGAGATTGAACTTCACTCAACTTTCTAGAGCAGTGGTCACCAGCTGGTCAATCACGATCCACTGGCCAATCTCAAAGGCATTCCTAGTCGATCACCAAGCATTTATGTAAAAAAACGCCACGATAAAGCCTTGTGTTACTTTTTTAAATTTTATTTGTCTTGGGCAAAGAGCTGCTGTTTTTCTGAGTGAGTTCATGTTTAAGTTCTTACTCAGCACTGTCAACACTTTGTATTCAACACTTTGTATTCAACACTTTTATAAGCCATAAAATGCGCATTCTTCTTATTTCCACTCAGCGCTACAACAAGCACTGCAGCAGTAATGAATGACTACAACAAGCACTGCTGCAGTAATGAATGACTACAACAAGCACTGCTGCAGTAATGAATGACTACAACAAGCACTGCAGCAGTAATGAATGACTACAACAAGCACTGCAGCAGTAATGAATGACTACAACAAGCACTGCAGCAGTAATGAATGACTACAACAAGCACTGCAGCAGTAATGAATGACTACAACAAGCACTGCAGCAGTAATGAATGACTACAACAAGCACTGCAGCAGTAATGAATGAGTAGGAACGTGTCTCTATAGGCCTGTGTTGTTATTATAAGCAGCTTGGGTCTTTTTTAATATCAAGGAATGTTGATATGTTCATAGGAGTAACAACACAAATTTGTGCATGAGGCAGAAATAATGCGGTGCGACTCGAGTTTCGCTGTCAGCTGGAAACGGTGTTTTTGGTCAGTGTCAGTGGAGGAAAGGGAGAGCGGAGGGATGTTGAGAGATGGACCCTTAGCCTGCTGCTCTCTCCCTCAGCTGAGACTGACCATCAGATGAAGGAACCATCAGCCCAATAAAATAAAAAGCTAATTATTTAAATGTATGCTCACTCAGCTGTGCCTCACAAGTAATACAACAACGGATCTATTACTGGTATGATCATATAGCCTACCTCAAATGTTTTAATATCATTTAAAAAGATGGCCTGAACAGCAATGCATTGGCAGGGCAATTCAAGCAAAGCCAGTATGTCATTATAATGTTTTGGGCCTGTAGCCTACTGCACAAACCTCATTGCTACAGTACTGTTTGTAATTGGTTAATGTTGCAATGGCGTAAGTTTTTTTAAAAGCCATTTTAATACAAAATATCTGAGTTGTAGATCTCGGCTTGCATTTTGACTCAGAAAGTGATCTTGTCTCAGAAAAGGTTGGTGACCACTGTTCTAGAGTTCTCCCTGTTAACTCTATCGACCTTTCCTTGTGTAATAAAATCAACGCAATATTAGCCACTTTCAATGCAACATACCAAAACAACACTAACTATGTAAGACATTTTCTTGTAGGCAGAACACATCGGAGTAGGATTCTATTGCATTGACATGCAGGACTCAGCCCATACTCTACACAGACCGGTGCGTTGACATGCAGGACTCAGCCCGTACTCTACACAGACCGGTGCGTTGACATGCAGGACTCAGTCCGTACTCTGCACAGACCGGTGCGTTGACATGCAGGACTCAGCCCGTACTCTACACAGACCGGTGCGTTGACATGCAGGACTCAGCCCGTACTCTACACAGACCGGTGCGTTGACATGCAGGACTCAGCCCGTACTCTACACAGACCGGTGCGTTGACATGCAGGACTCAGTCCGTACTCTGCACAGACCGGTGCGTTGACATGCAGGACTCAGCCCGTACTCTGCACAGACCGGTGCGTTGACATGCAGGACTCAGCCCGTACTCTACACAGACCGGTGCGTTGACATGCAGGACTCAGCCCGTACTCTGCACAGACCGGTGAGTTGACATGCAGGACTCAGCCCGTACTCTACACAGACCGGTGAGTTGACATGCAGGACTCAGCCCGTACTCTACACAGACCGGTGAGTCATAACAAGTCAGATCTGCAGGAGGTCTATATGCAAATAGACCATTGCCATATATGGAACTTTTTTTCAAAAGTCATGGAATGTAGCCCTACATTGAACACCACACATTGGCTGCTATTGTAGGCTGAATTATACTACATCTATGTCCATGTTTAAATTTTATGGGATGCATTTTCCTCCATTGTTTTTATGGTAGGCCACTCTCTGGTAGGCCTACATTATGATGAAATAGCCACAGTATCCTACTTGACCTCTGTTTAAACTGTCATTTAAAGTGGGTACACCCTCAGTGTTCACAGTAAACACGCGTTGGAAGTTGCACGGGGCTTACCCAAAATCTGAGGTGAAAATGTACGTGATGATGATGATCAACGATTCCCAACAGCATTTTCCATAAGTAACCTTAAGCTGTTTCCAGAATATGCCCCAAATTTCAAGTATTGAATCTATTGGGATAGGTATAAAACCCGTTTTTTTTAAGGGACACATTTAAATAAGTTTAATTGAGTACAGGCTTAACTGAATGACAACATAGATTAAATGCAATATTGAATTTTATTGAATAGTTTGGGGTAGGCCTCATCTCTGAGGAATGCTCCTCGGAGCCAAATGCTGATTACCGGTTGCTCTATGCTGGGCAGCTGGCATCAAAACCCCCCAGCTGGGACATTGGGCTTCCGATGACTGGTGGTGGTGGAGAGGTGGAAGGTCGTTAGATGACTGGTGGTGGTGGAGAGGTGGAAGGTTGTTAGATGACTGGTGGTGGTGGAGAGGTGGAAGGTCGTTAGATGACTGGTGGTGGTGGAGAGGTGGAAGGTCGTTAGAAGACTGGTGGTGGTGGAGAGGTGGAAGGTCGTTAGATGACTGGTGGTGGAGAGGTGGAAGGTCGTTAGATGACTGGTGGTGGTGGAGAGGTGGAAGGTCGTTAGATGACTGGTGGTGGTGGAGAGGTGGAAGGTCGTTAGATGACTGGTGGTGGTGGAGAGGTGGAAGGTCGATGACTGGTGGTGGTGGAGAGGTGGAAGGTCGTTAGATGACTGGTGGTGGTGGAGAGGTGGAAGGTCGTTAGATGACTGGTGGTGGTGGAGAGGTGGAAGGTCGTTAGATGACTGGTGGTGGTGGAGAGGTGGAAGGTCGTTAGATGACTGGTGGTGGTGGAGAGGTGGAAGGTCGATGACTGGTGGTGGTGGAGAGGTGGAAGGTCGATGACTGGTGGTGGTGGAGAGGTGGAAGGTCGTTAGATGACTGGTGGTGGTGGAGAGGTGGAAGGTCGTTAGAAGACTGTTGCTGCAAAACAGCAAGCAAGACACAAGGGTTGAGTTGACAAACTCTCCTAGATGAATTCCCATTGGTTGGAAGAATGGAAAGTGATTATTGCACGAGTGCGCCCATTCGGCAAGCGTGGTGGAATTTCTCTAGTGTGCCATGCTCATAGGCTGAAGTTAATAGGTGAATGACATTCCTCACGCTTGCTAATAGAAAAGTAACAGCAGAGACGTGATGCTATGTTGATGAGGTAATATTACGATACTACCCTATAGATACCTACGATGTTGATGAGGTATCATTATAAATACTACCCTATATATACCTGCTATGCCTGTGAAAGGAAGCGATGTGAATTATATTGTGCTTACTAGATAAATGTGAAAGTGACCAGCCTTACTGATTTTGAACTTGCGTAAACTACATTATTCCCAAAGACTCTTGTTTCAGCCTTTGGTAGGCAACCCGCTATGCAAACTCAATTTCCAATGGCTAGTGTAGCAAGCCTAAACAAGCCCAGAAGCTGTATGTATCTACTGTAAGATTGATGTCCACTGATACCTGCACACAGGCTATGGCTGAGTCCCAAATGGCACCCTATTCCCTATGCAGTGCACTACTTTTGACCAGGGCCCATAGGTAGTGCACTATATATTGAATAGGGTGCCATTTGGGATACATCGTATGGGAAGCCTCTGGGAACAAGAGCACTAGAATACGCAGGGGAATTAGCATAGAGGAATATGCTACAAGAAGAATCACAGAGAAAGATACATGAGTTAGCGCCTACTGAAGAACACAAAAATGAAAAGCCTACGCCAGGGAATACATTCAAATTATATTCACCTTGAACCAGCGGTGTGTTCAGTCTAATTTTATCCCACGTGGAGAAGCCAATGTCACCACCGCGGCATTTGACATTAGAGGTGGATTACAGTATGTAATGTATGTGTCTCCAAGCCAAGATGCTCTTGTCCTAAACTTGTAGCTCTGATCTGAGCTACTGTTGTCAGCTCCCTAAAGTCCCTTTATTCTCCTTTATTCAATTATGTTTGTTGTTTTGCATAATTTAAATATGATTTACAGAGGGGGGGAAAAGGATAATTCAAAACTAATCATAGGCATTCAATGTAATTATGATTCTTTATAAGGGTTAAATATGGCACGTCATTATAATTTATCTGAAATACAGTAGGTAATATGTCACCCTAAGTGACATACAACTACACTGAACAAAAATATAAACACAACATGTAAAGTGTTGGTCCCATGTTTCATGAGCTGAAATAAAAAGTCCCCGAAATGTTCCATACGCACAAAAAGCTTATTTCTCTCAAATGTTGTGCACAAATTTGTTTATATCCCTGTTAGTGAGCATTTCTCCTTTGCCACAATAATCCATCTGCCTGAAAGGTATGGCATATCAAGAAGCTGATTAAACAGCATGATCATTGCACAGGTGCACCTTGTGCTGGGGACAATAAAAGTCCACTCTAAAATGTGCAGTTTTGTCACACAGCACAATGCCACAGCTCCGTCGTTTTAGAGAATTTGGGAGTACGCCCAACCGGCCTCACAACTGCAGACCACGTGTCACCACGCCAGCTCAGGACCTCCACACACGGCTTTTTCATTTGCGGGATCGAATGTCTGAGACAAGCCACCCGGACAGCTGAGGAATCTGTGGGTTTGCACAACCGAATAATTTTTGCACAAACTGTCAGAAATCGTCTCAGGGAAGCTCATCTGCTTGTTCGTCGTCCTCACCAGGGTCTTGACCTGACTGCAGTTCGGCATCGTAACCGACTTCAGTGTGCAAATGCTCACCTTCGATGGCCACTGGCATGCTGGAACTGTTTCAACTTTACCGGGCAGATGGCGTTGTGTGGGCGAGCGGTTTGCTGATGTCAACGTTGTGAACAGAGTGCCCCATGGTGGCAGTGGGGTTATGGTATGAGCAGAAATAAGCTACGGACAATGAACGCAATTGCATTTTATCGATAGCAATTTGAAAGCACAGCGATGCCGTGAAGAGATCCTGAGGCCTATTGTCGTGCCATTCATCCTCCGCCACCATTTCATGTTTCAGCATGATAATGCACGACTCCATATCGCAAGCATCTGTACACCTCAACTGGAAGCTGAAAAAGTCCCTTCCATGACCTGCATACTCACCAGACATGCCACACACTGAGCGTGTTTGGGATGCTTTAAATTAGCGATGTTACAAATGGACAATTTTGCTTAACGTTTAAACCGACATTTTTTTAAAATCGTTTTTCCGTCATTTTACGTATGTATGAACGCCAGGGACGGGTAAGGAATTTACATATACTGTAAAACTTTACAGACATACAACACAGCTATGGTAACATGTTGATAGCAACAATTAATAACTTTTCAGAAAATTCAAAAAAAGTGCTTCATCAGGTCTTTACATGTTCGGTATGGTTTCCCTGACGACAGTTACCTGATTGATGAGCTGCTGTGTTGTTGTTTATGCTATGGTAACTAATTGTGCTTTCTTTCTACTAAATGTCTTGGTAAGTCACGCTATTTAAAAAGAGAGGAGAGAGTGGTCTGTGTGTTGTTGGCAGGCAAACAGGCTGCGAGCAGCAGCTCGAGATTATTTGATTGACAGTTCTGGTTTCCTAGTGATTGACTTCAGAAGCGGCATTCCTTTACAGACAAGTAAAATGTCTTCATATAACCAGAGAAGGTTTTGTATCGGCATTTTTTAAAAAACAGTGTAGCCTACCCTAACAGACAGAATAACATGCCGTAGCCAAGGCGCTTTCAAGGGGCCATGTTCCATTATGTCTGAAAAGCGTAATGGATACAGGCTACCAGTAGCCTTCTGTCATTTCATGAGACAAAAATGCTCACAAAACTGTCTCGAAGACATTAGTGCCATGAATAGGCTAGGATATTCTACAGGCAACAGACCGAAGACTGAACACACACTGGCATCATTAGGAAGAGACGGAGCAGGCAGGCCAGTGTGAGGGAGAGAGAGGCTGAGCAGCCAGGCCAGTGTGAGGGAGAGAGTGGCGAAGCAGCCAGGCCAGTGTGAGAGGGAGAGAGGCTGAGCAGCCAGGCCAGTGTGAGGGAGAGAGAGGCTGAGCAGCCAGGCCAGTGTGAGGGAGAGAGAGGCTGAGCAGCCAGGCCAGTGTGAGGGAGAGAGAGGCTGAGCAGCCAGGCCAGTGTGAGAGGGAGAGAGGCTGAGCAGCCAGGCCAGTGTGAGAGGGAGAGAGGCTGAGCAGCCAGGCCAGTGTGAGAGGGAGAGAGGCTGAGCAGCCAGGCCAGTGTGAGAGGGAGAGGGAGAGAGGCTGAGCAGCCAGGCCAGTGTGAGAGGGAGAGAGGCTGAGCAGCCAGGCCAGTGTGGGGAGGAGAGAGGCGGAGCAGCCAGGCCAGTGTGAGGGAGAGAGAGGCAGAGCAGCCAGGCCAGTGTGAGGGAGAGAGAGGCAGAGCAGCCAGGCCAGTGTGAGGGAGAGAGAGGCTGAGCAGCCAGGCCAGTGTGAGGGAGAGAGAGGCTGAGCAGCCAGGCCAGTGTGAGGGAGAGAGAGGCGGAGCAGCCAGGCCAGTGTGAGGGAGAGAGAGGCTGAGCAGCCAGGCCAGTGTGAGGGGGAGACAGACGGAGCAGCCAGGCCAGTGTGAGAGGGAGAGAGGCTGAGCAGCCAGGCCAGTGTGAGGGAGAGAGAGACGGAGCAGCCAGGCCAGTGTGAGGGGGAGAGAGACGGAGCAGCCAGGCCAGTGTGAGGGAGAGACAGACGGAGCAGCCAGGCCAGTGTGAGGGGGAGAGAGACGGAGCAGCCTGGCCAGTGTGAGGGGGAGAGAGACGGAGCAGCCAGGCCAGTGTGAGGGGAGAGAGACGGAGCAGCCTGGCCAGTGTGAGGGAGAGACAGACGGAGCAGCCAGGCCAGTGTGAGGGGGAGAGAGATGGAATTACACAACTTCCCCAGGCCTTTATAGCCTATCGGCTAGAACACAGAAAATAATGTTTTGTGATCACTGAACTGTGATTTTAATTAATACATTTTTTATTTAACCTTTATTTAACTAGGCAAGTTAATTAAGAACAAATTCTTATTTACACTTGACGGCCTACTTAAGGATCCCAACTTCATTAAAATGTTTAAACGTTCACACCCCTACTCTGGATCGACATGTACATCAGCGTGTTCCAGTTCCCGCCAATATCCAGCAACTTCACACAGCCATTGAAGAGGAGTGGGGCAACATTCCACAATCCACAGTCAGCAGCCTGATCAACTCTATGTGAAGGAGATGTGTCCTACTGCATGAGGCAAATGGAGGTCACACCAGATACTGACTGGTTCTGATCCACACTCCTACCTTTTTATTAAAGGTATCTGTGACCAACAGATGTATATCTGTATTCCCAGTCATGTGAAATCCATAGATTAGTGTCTAATTTATTTATATAAATTGACTGATTTTACTGTAACTCAGTAAAATCTTTGAATTTGTTGCGTTTTGCGTTGATATTTTTGTTCAGGGTAAGAGGTTAGCTCAGCTGACATATTGTTTTATTCATAAGGATCCCCATTAGCCGACGCCAATAGTGACAGCTAGTCTTACTTGGGTCCGACATATAACAAAAATACATTACAGACAAAAGACTACAATTAACATACATTTAAAACTGTGTGTGTGTGTGTGCGTGCATCTATTAGTTACATATACATTTCAGTACATACACACAACAAGTAGGTCACAATGATTAAATGTCACCATTTTGGCATATTGAAAGGAGACCATGTTGAAATGACACCACTCTTACAGGCAGACTGCTGATGTTCCAGTCAATCCTGAACCTTTCTTATATCTTCCTGTAGACAGTTTGACCAGTCATGCTTCCTCTTCCTCTCCCAGTTAAACGTCCATTGTGATATTAAAGATGGTGGTGGCAGTCTGCCAACTCATTTCCTTTTTCTCGACTGTAATAATGTATTAAGCAGCTTGGGGTGTTTGTTCTGCGTTCTCCCCTGGTAGTATGGGGATGATGATATGTGGACCACGGAAATGAACAGAAATAGTGTGATACCTGTTGTACCTTCAGTCTCAGGACAGGAAACAACATCAACAGAGATATCAAGAGCTGTACAATGGCCAACAGTGTTTGACAGAATCCTAATGCCAATAAGCAGTTTCATTAATTTATGCCCTGAGGGGATGTATCTTTTCATTTCTGTCTTATTCATGTTGTTATGTCGATCATACAATAGGAGGACATCAATGGTACAGGTACTTGGAGAAGACTGTGATTTACTTAAAAAGGTCTATTTGCTCATTAGAACAGAACACAATAACAATAAAAGCATTGAAAAGGAGGGAAAGAAAGAGATTAAGGAGAAAAGGAGCATACCAACCACGCAGTTTGTGTTTCCAGCTCTTCTTCTCTGACTCTATGTGCCAGAGACAGTTGCATCATTAGGAGGGCCAATTTGATACAACGAATATAGCCTAGTTTTATTATGAGTAAACAGAGGAGGTATTGCGTGAGGTTTAGTGGTTTGGTTGCATGCTTGAAAATTCATTCTCTTTTTTTTTCTTTTATACTGAGATGAAATACCAACTTCCTGGTTCTTCTCTTGGGTTGTGGGAATTGGTGTGGAGTTCAGATGCACTTGTGCGTTCCAAAATAGACGGAAGAAGCGCATAAGAGAGATGATACAGTATAGGGAGGGTGCATCCCAAATAGCACCCTATTCCCTATATAGTGTCACATAGGGCCCTGATCAAAAGTAGTGCACTATATAGGGAATAGGGTGCCATTTGCGACAATCCCACAGTGTAGTGTAGGGAGACTTTGCTCAAGGAACAAGTGAGTGAGTCTAGGAAAAGTTGTTGATTATTAATTAGAGTCATGGAGAGAGAGAGAGCCCTGGAGCCTTGTATTCACATGAAGACAAACATATACATGGGATACTTCAGGATGGCTCATGTGTTTGAAAACACCATCATCAAACCCAATAAAACACTGAGTTCAGGAAGACACTCTTTCTCTAAAGAGCGTGTGATTCACATGTAGGACTAGTAGGGGAAAATGTTTTTAACTTGAACTGAATGACCAGGTACTGAGGTACTGTTCCCATCCCTGACCAGGTACTGAGATACTGTTCACATCCCTGACCAGGTACTGAGGTACTGTTCACATCCCTGACCAGGTACTGTTCACATCCCTGACCAGGTACTGTTCACATCCCTGACCAGGTACTGAGATACTGTTCCCATCCCTGACCAGGTACTGAGGTACTGTTCACATCCCTGACCAGGTACTGAGGTACTGTTCCCATCCCTGACCAGGTACTGAGGTACTGTTCACATCCCTGACCAGGTACTGAGGTACTGTTCACATCCCTGACCAGGTACTGAGATACTGTTCCCATCCCTGACCAGGTACTGAGGTACTGTTCACATCCCTGACCAGGTACTGAGATACTGTTCCCATCCCTGACCAGGTACTGAGGTACTGTGCACATCCCTGACCAGGTACTGAGGTACTGTGCACATCCCTGACCAGGTACTGAGGTACTGTTCACATCCCTGACCAGGTACTGAGATACTGTTCCCATCCCTGACCAGGTACTGAGGTACTGTGCACATCCCTGACCAGGTACTGAGGTACTGTTCCCATCCCTGAACAGGTACTGAGGTACTGTACACATCCCTGACCAGGTACTGAGATACTGTTCCCATCCCTGAACAGGTACTGAGGTAATGTTCACATCCCTGACCAGGTACTGTTCACATCCTCATCCTGGTGGTTTTGCTGTATTTCCTGCCTCTGTGGTTTAAACCATAGAAATATAATGAATTATATTTATATGGTTTAAACTGTATGTTGCTGTGGGATGAAATGTTGAAATCAGAGTTGTTGAAGTGAGGAACAGATCAAGTTTTTCCTCAACAAATTATCACAATAATTTGCTCTATTTGGAGCCGTGCTCTCAATCGGACTGACTTGAACCAACAGTGTCCGTGAAGTTTGTATGGCTGTAACAAAGACTATCGAGTTCAGCTATGGAGACTTCTCCGATTGTTTTCAGCTGTCCTGAGTTATCATGGGTTGTTGGACCGACACTTCTGCTCTGTCTCTGACATCCAGCCCGAGAGCTGTCACGTGTCAAATATTCATTGAAGTTCAAAGCCTCTGGGAATCTTATCCAATAACCAACTGTTCATTCTCATCCATAGGTCCACCTTGTGGGACATCTTGTGATCCCAACCCATGTAGGAATGGCGGAGAGTGTGAGAAGAGCTCCGAGAGCACCGCTGGATATGCTTGTGCTTGTCTGGAGGGATTCACGGGCCTCCGCTGTGACACCCCCGTTAACATCAATTGCCTTTCATACGAATGTCAGCGGGAAAAGGCGTGCTCCTTGGGGGAACATGTGAGAACTCTATTTCTACGTCCCAAATGTCACTCTAAATAGTGCACTACTTTCAACCAGAGCCCATACAATCTGGCCCAAAGAGGCCTTGTCGAAGGTATTGCACTATAGAGGGAATAAGATGTCATTATGGACGCATCCCATTTCTCCTTCTTCATTCTTCTCAGCCCTCCTCCTCCTCCTCTCAGAGCCTGATTTAATAGGAAATGTCACATGAAAATTAATATCTTAGTCTTTGAAGCAGATGGAGTGTACTTTTGAAGGTTGGGAACAACAATGAATACTTCTGCCTTCAATGGGGAGTTAGCATGGCTTGGGGAAGGAAAGCATGATGGTGGTGGCTCTGGTTATTTGTGGTGGCCATTTTGATTAGACTGGAATTAACTATTGCATATTTTAAGAGGCAGATTGAAATTGCATTTATGAAAGGGGGTCTTTTGTTCTAGATGGAGGCGTCTGTTGGCCACAGTCCGTTTTCAATTTCAGGCCTTTTATCTATGAAATGTTACGGTGATACAGGACAGGGGTTTTAATCATCAACTGCTGAGTGCCAATAGTTTCTCTATTATGCAAGAGGCGATGCATAGAGAGAAAAATATATTAAAATGGGCTAATTGTCTTTTTTGTGACCTTCACTTGTGACTTCATTGTGGAATTTGCCACAGATTTTACAATAACCGATTTGTAATGGGTTTCTCAACCAACGCGAGAATATTCCGTAAGGCATTCTTAACCAGTCATAACACCTTAATGAGTGATGCAGGATTACGCATAACAACCTCCATCACACAGTCACATTAATGGGAGCCCAGTGTTGATGGCATAGCAGCACTCATATGTCAACCTGATCTGTAAGACAGTGATTCTGCCTCAGTCTCATCTCTATAAGGGACTTCATCTGAATGAAAATCAACTCATCTTTCAACCTGAGAGCCTTGGCGACTCGAAGCAACTGTTAATATTAGTATCTTCTCTGATTAAGGATCTTGGTTTTATCATCTCTGACTCTTGAGTCAGATATATTATTATTGTCAAGATCATTCCTGATGAGATGTGATGTGAGCTGGAGTACGCTAGTCGAGCTAATGGCCTAGCTGTCTCCATCTATTCTTAGTTTCTCTATGATGGATTGATTTATTTATTTGTCTCGAACACCAATTGTTGCCCAATGGGCTTATAAGACACTATTTCTTTACGTACATGTACACAAAATACAAAACCAAATGACATTTAACAAATTAAATGCATAGTTAGAGTGGCGCAGTAGTCGAAGGCCCCGCATCGCAGTGGCGTCACTACAGACAAGGGTTCGATCCCAGGTTGTTTCACAACTGGTCTTGACCGGGAGTCCCACAGGGTGGCGCACAATTGGCCCAGCGTTGTCCGGGTTAGGGAAGGTTTGGCCGGGGGGGCTTTACCTGGCTCATCACTCTCTAGCGACTCCTTGTGGCGCGCTGGGTGCCTGCAGGCTGACGACGGTCGTCAGTTGAACAGTATTTCTTCCGACACATTGGTGCAGCTGGCTTCCGGGTTAAGCGGGCGTTAAGAAGTACGGTTTGGTGGGTCATGTTTCCCCCCCGTGACTCGACCTTCGCCTCCCAAGCCCGTTGGGGAGTTGCAGCGATTAGACAAGATCAAAATTGAGGAGAAAAAGGGAGTAAAAAAAATGCATAGTTAGTAATCATCAAAAAGTACAGCTTTCACCATGTCACATTAAACAAACGATACACTTCTTCTCTCTGTGTCACTGCAGCGGTCCTGTTTCACTGCCTAACATTGTGCTGTTACAGTTCTTTACTCACTTGTTCTGCTGGGGAGAGGGATCTGTCTCCATTAACACTGTCTTGTTCTGCTAGGGAGAGTGATCTGTCTCCACTAACACTGTCTTGTTCTGCTAGGGAGAGGGATCTGTCTCCATTAACACTGTCTTGTTCTGCTGGGGAGAGGGATCTGTCTCCATTAACACTGTCTTGTTCTGCTAGGGAGAGGGATCTGTCTCCATTAACACTGTCTTGTTCTGCTGGGGAGAGGGATCTGTCTCCATTAACACTGTCTTGTTCTGCTAGGGAGAGGGATCTGTCTCCATTAACACTGTCTTGTTCTGCTGGGGAGAGGGATCTGTCTCCATTAACACTGTCTTGTTCTGCTGGGGAGAGGGATCTGTCTCCATTAACACTGTCTTGTTCTGCTAGGGAGAGGGATCTGTCTCTATTAACACTGTCTTGTTCTGATAGGGAGAGGGATCTGTCTCCATTAACACTGTCTTGTTCTGCTAGGGAGAGTGATCTGTCTCCATTAACACTGTCTTGTTCTGCTAGGGAGAGTGATCTGTCTCCATTAACACTGTCTTGTTCTGCTGGGGAGAGGGATCTGTCTCCATTAACACTGTCTTGTTCTGCTGGGGAGAGGGATCTGTCTCCATTAACACTGTCTTGTTCTGCTAGGGAGAGTGATCTGTCTCCATTAACAC
Organism: Salvelinus namaycush; assembly: GCF_016432855.1. Lineage (NCBI taxonomy): Eukaryota > Metazoa > Chordata > Actinopteri > Salmoniformes > Salmonidae > Salvelinus > Salvelinus namaycush. The sequence goes on from NW_024059975.1 coordinate 186,351, forward strand.
TGTCTTGTTCTGCTAGGGAGAGTGATCTGTCTCCATTAACACTGTCTTGTTCTGCTGGGGAGAGGGATCTGTCTCCATTAATACTGTCTTGTTCTGCTGGGGAGAGGGATCTGTCTCCATTAACACTGTCTTGTTCTGCTAGGGAGAGGGATCTGTCTCCACTAACACTGTCTTGTTCTGCTGGGGAGAGGGATCTGTCTCCATTAACACTGTCTTGTTCTGCTAGGGAGAGTGATCTGTCTCCATTAACACTGTCTTGTTCTGCTAGGGAGAGTGATCTGTCTCCATTAACACTGTCTTGTTCTGCTGGGGAGAGGGATCTGTCTCCATTAACACTGTCTTGTTCTGCTGGGGAGAGTGATCTGTCTCCATTAACACTGTCTTGTTCTGCTGGGGAGAGGGATCTGTCTCCATTAACCCTGTCTTGTTCTGCTAGGGAGAGTGATCTGTCTCCACTAACACTGTCTTGTTCTGCTGGGGAGAGGGATCTGTCTCCATTAACACTGTCTTGTTCTGCTAGGGAGAGTGATCTGTCTCCATTAACACTGTCTTGTTCTGCTAGGGAGAGGGATCTGTCTCCATTAACACTGTCTTGTTCTGCTAGGGAGAGTGATCTGTCTCCACTAACACTGTCTTGTTCTGCTGGGGAGAGGGATCTGTCTCCACTAACACTGTCTTGTTCTGCTGGGGAGAGTGATCTGTCTCCACTAACACTGTCTTGTTCTGCTAGGGAGAGTGATCTGTCTCCATTAACACTGTCTTGTTCTGCTAGGGAGAGTGATCTGTCTCCATTAACACTGTCTTGTTCTGCTAGGGAGAGGGATCTGTCTCCATTAACACTGTCTTGTTCTGCTAGGGAGAGTGATCTGTCTCCACTAACACTGTCTTGTTCAGCTAGGGAGAGTGATCTGTCTCCATTAACACTGTCTTGTTCTGCTGGGGAGAGGGATCTGTCTCCATTAACACTGTCTTGTTCTGCTAGGGAGAGTGATCTGTCTCCATTAACACTGTCTTGTTCTGCTAGGGAGAGTGATCTGTCTCCACTAACACTGTCTTGTTCTGCTAGGGAGAGTGATCTGTCTCCATTAACACTGTCTTGTTCTGCTGGGGAGAGGGATCTGTCTCCATTAACACTGTCTTGTTCTGCTAGGGAGAGGGATCTGTCTCCATTAACACTGTCTTGTTCTGCTAGGGAGAGTGATCTGTCTCCATTAACACTGTCTTGTTCTGCTAGGGAGAGTGATCTGTCTCCACTAACCCTGTCTTGTTCTACTAGGGAGAGTGATCTGTCTCCACTAACCCTGTCTTGTTCTGCTAGGAGAGTGATCTGTCTCCACTAACCCTGTCTTGTTCTGCTAGGGAGAGTGATCTGTCTCCACTAACACTGTCTTGTTCTACTAGGGAGAGTGATCTGTCTCCACTAACCCTGTCTTTACCTTTAATCTAAGTGTGTTTTCTCAAGCTGACTTGAGGCCTGGTTTGTTTTTGTCGTGTGTGTGTGTGCGCTTGTGCGTGCAAACGTGTGTGTTTGTTTTACATGTGTTTGTGTATATGCTGAAGTGTGTGTGTGTGTGTGTGTCTGCAGACCTCTCCTGAGTGTGCAGCCTCAGTCTGGCAGTGTTCAGATGGCACCACAGGCCCACAGTGCAGGAGGCAGCGTGGCCCATGCAACCCTTCGCCCTGCCACAACAACGCCAGCTGTTTAGTCCAGGGAGAGGACTACGTCTGCAGGTGAGACATGGAAGTATATTCAGGATGTAGGTGAAGACACATGGCAGTATATTCAGGATGTAGGTGAGACACATGGCAGTATATTCAGGATGTAGGTGAGACACATGGCAGTATATTCAGGATGTAGTTGAGACACGTGGCAGTATATTCAGGATGTAGGTGAGACACGTGGCAGTATATTCGGGATGTAGGTGAGACACATGGCAGTATATTCAGGATGTAGGTGAGACACATGGCAGTATATTCAGGATGTAGTTGAGACACATGGCAGTATATTCAGGATGTAGGTGAGACACATGGCAGTATATTCGGGATGTAGGTGAGACACATGGCAGTATATTCAGGATGTAGGTGAAGACACATGGCGGTATATTCAGGATGTAGGTGAGACACATGGCAGTATATTCGGGATGTAGGTGAGACACATGGCAGTATATTCAGGATGTAGGTGAGACACATGGCAGTATATTCAGGATGTAGGTGAGACACATGGCAGTATATTCAGGATGTAGGTGAGACACATGGCAGTATATTCGGGATGTAGGTGAGACACATGGCAGTATATTCGGGATGTAGTTGAGACACATGGCAGTATATTCAGGATGTAGGTGAGACACATGGCAGTATATTCAGGATGTAGGTGAGACACATGGCAGTATATTCGGGATGTAGGTGAGACACATGGCAGTATATTCGGGATGTAGGTGAGACACATGGCAGTATATTCGGGATGTAGGTGAGACACATGGCAGTATATTCAGGATGTAGGTGAGACACATGGCAGTATATTCAGGATGTAGGTGAGACACATGGCAGTATATTCAGGATGTAGTTGAGACACATGGCAGTATATTCAGGATGTAGTTGAGACACATGGCAGTATATTCAGGATGTAGGTGAGACACATGGCAGTATATTCGGGATGTAGGTGAGACACATGGCAGTATATTCAAGATGTAGGTGAGACATGGCAGTATATTCAGGATGTAGGTGAGACACATGGCAGTATATTCAGGATGTAGGTGAGACACATGGCAGTATATTCAGGATGTAGCTGAGACATGGCAGTATATTCAGGATGTAGGTGAGACATGGCAGTATATTCAGGATGTAGGTGAGACATGGCAGTATATTCAGGATGTAGGTGAGACACATGGCAGTATATTCAGGATGTAGGTGAGACACATGGCAGTATATTCAGGATGTAGGTGAGACACATGGCAGTATATTCAGGATGTAGGTGAGACACATGGCAGTATATTCAGGATGTAGGTGAGACACATGGCAGTATATTCAGGATGTAGCTGAGACATGGCAGTATATTCAGGATGTAGGTGAGACACATGGCAGTATATTCAGGATGTAGGTGAGACACATGGCAGTATATTCAGGATGTAGGTGAGACACATGGCAGTATATTCAGGATGTAGGTGAGACACATGGCAGTATATTCAGGATGTAGGTGAGACACATGGCAGTATATTCAGGATGTAGGTGAGACACATGGCAGTATATTCAGGATGTAGGTGAGACGTGGCAGTATATTCAGGATGTAGTTGAGACACGTGGCAGTATATTCAGGATGTAGTTGAGACACGTGGCAGTATATTCAGGATGTAGTTGAGACACGTGGCAGTATATTCAGGATGTAGGTGAGACACGTGGCAGTATATTCAGGATGTAGGTGAGACACGTGGCAGTATATTCAGGATGTAGGTGAGACACATGGCAGTATATTCAGGATGTAGGTGAGACACATGGCAGTATATTCAGGATGTAGGTGAGACACATGGCAGTATATTCAAGATGTAGGTGAGACACATGGCAGTATATTCAGGATGTAGGTGAGACATGGCAGTATATTCAGGATGTAGGTGAGACATGGCAGTATATTCAGGATGTAGGTGAGACACATGGCAGTATATTCAGGATGTAGGTGAGACACATGGCAGTATATTCAAGATGTAGGTGAGACATGGCAGTATATTCAGGATGTAGGTGAGACATGGCAGTATATTCAGGATGTAGGTGAGACATGGCAGTATATTCAGGATGTAGGTGAGACACATGGCAGTATATTCAGGATGTAGGTGAGACACATGGCAGTATATTCAGGATGTAGTTGAGACACGTGGCAGTATATTCAGGATGTAGTTGAGACACATGGCAGTATATTCAGGATGTAGTTGAGACACGTGGCAGTATATTCAGGATGTAGGTGAGACACGTGGCAGTATATTCAGGATGTAGGTGAGACACGTGGCAGTATATTCAGGATGTAGGTGAGACACATGGCAGTATATTCAGGATGTAGGTGAGACACATGGCAGTATATTCAGGATGTAGGTGAGACACATGGCAGTATATTCAAGATGTAGGTGAGACACATGGCAGTATATTCAGGATGTAGGTGAGACATGGCAGTATATTCAGGATGTAGGTGAGACATGGCAGTATATTCAGGATGTAGGTGAGACACATGGCAGTATATTCAGGATGTAGGTGAGACACATGGCAGTATATTCAAGATGTAGGTGAGACATGGCAGTATATTCAGGATGTAGGTGAGACATGGCAGTATATTCAGGATGTAGGTGAGACATGGCAGTATATTCAGGATGTAGGTGAGACACATGGCAGTATATTCAGGATGTAGGTGAGACACATGGCAGTATATTCAGGATGTAGGTGAGACACATGGCAGTATATTCAGGATGTAGGTGAGACACATGGCAGTATATTCAGGATGTAGGTGAGACACATGGCAGTATATTCAGGATGTAGGTGAGACACATGGCAGTATATTCAGGATGTAGGTGAGACACGTGGCAGTATATTCAGGATGTAGGTGAGACACGTGGCGGTATATTCAGGATGTAGGTGAGACACGTGGCGGTATATTCAGGATGTAGGTGAGACACGTGGCGGTATATTCAGGATGTAGGTGAGACACGTGGCGGTATATTCAGGATGTAGGTGAGACACGTGGCGGTATATTCAGGATGTAGGTGAGACACGTGGCGGTATATTCAGGATGTAGGTGAGACACGTGGCGGTATATTCAGGATGTAGGTGAGACACGTGGCAGTATATTCAGGATGTAGTTGAGACACGTGGCAGTATATTCAGGATGTAGGTGAGACACGTGGCGGTATATTCAGGATGTAGGTGAGACACGTGGCGGTATATTCAGGATGTAGGTGAGACACGTGGCAGTATATTCAGGATGTAGGTGAGACACGTGGCGGTATATTCAGGATGTAGGTGAGACACATGGCAGTATATTCAGGATGTAGGTGAGACACATGGCAGTATATTCAGGATGTAGCTGAGACATGGCAGTATATTCAGGATGTAGTTGAGACACGTGGCAGTATATTCAGGATGTAGGTGAGACACATGGCAGTATATTCAGGATGTAGGTGAGACATGGCAGTATATTCAGGATGTAGGTGAGACACATGGCAGTATATTCAAGATGTAGGTGAGACATGGCAGTATATTCAGGATGTAGGTGAGACACATGGCAGTATATTCAGGATGTAGGTGAGACACATGGCAGTATATTCAGGATGTAGGTGAGACACATGGCAGTATATTCAGGATGTAGTTGAGACACGTGGCAGTATATTCAGGATGTAGGTGAGACACATGGCAGTATATTCAGGATGTAGGTGAGACACATGGCAGTATATTCAGGATGTAGTTGAGACACGTGGCAGTATATTCAGGATGTAGGTGAGACACATGGCAGTATATTCAGGATGTAGGTGAGACACATGGCAGTATATTCAGGATGTAGGTGAGACACATGGCAGTATATTCAGGATGTTGGTTGAGACATGTGGCAGTATATTCAGGATGTAGGTGAGACACATGGCAGGCATGAAGGTGATAAAAAAACGTTAACCTTTCTTTAACAAGACAAGTCAGTTAAGAATACATTCGTATTTACAATGACGGCCTACCCCGACCTAAACCCCGACGACATGAGCCGGTGACCTACGCGTCCTGATGGCCCAGTGTGTTAGTTAGAGCTTAGCTAGCAACACCAGGGTTAGAGCATGAGACTTAGCTAGCAACACCAGGGTTAAAGCATGGGGCTTAGCTAGCAACACCAGGGTTAGATCATGGGGCTTAGCTAGCAACACCAGGGTTAGATCATGGGGCTTAGCTAGCAACACCAGGGTTAGAGCATGGGGCTTAGCTAGCAACACCAGGGTTAGAGCATGGGGCTTAGCTAGCAACACCAGGGTTAGAGCATGGTGCTTAGCTAGCAACACCAGGGTTAGAGCATGGGGCTTAGCTAGCAACGCCACCGTTAGAGCATGGGGCTTAGCTAGCAACACCAGGGTTAGAGCATGGGGCTTAGCTAGCAACACCAGGGTTAGAGTAAGGGCAACACCAGCTGGCAACACCAGGATTAGATCATGGGGCTTAGCTAGCAACACCAAGGTTAGAGCATTGGGCTTAGCTAGCAACACCAGGGTTAGAGCACTGGGCTTAGCTAGTAACACCAGGGTTAGAGCAAGGGGCTTAGCTAGCAACACCAGGGTTGTGGCAGGTAGTCTAGTGGTTAAGAGTGTTGGGCCGATAACCGAAAGGTTGCTGGTTCAAATTCCCAAGTTGTCTAGGTGACAAATCTGCCGATGTGCCCTTGAGCAAGGCACTTCACCCTAATTGCCCCCGTAAATCGTTCTGCTAAGTGACTAAAATGTAAATGTACTGTGTTACTGTGAATGTAGGCGCCTAGTTAAATAAGGGTAAAATATAATAAAGGTCCTAGATAAAAGCGTCTGCTATGCTGTTGCTTCTATGTTCTTCTAATAAGCTCAGCACAGGAAGCATCTTTAATAATAGCTCGTTATTTTCCTTTATATACTTCAGATGAGGGCTGGGAATTGCCAGGGACATCACGATACGATATTATCACAATACTTAGGTGCTGATAGGTGCGATTCTCACAACTCACAATTCTATATGTATTGAGATTCAAATTTGATATTGCTATTTAATGTTCCAAACATATTGCTCACCATAGTTCTGCTGCAGAGGTATTTAAAAAAACATAAAAAAATTATTGAACTTTTATTTAACTAGGCAAGTTAGTTAAGAACAAATTCTTATTTACAATGACGGCCTACCCCGGCCAAACCCTAACCTGGACGACGCTGGGCCAATTGTGCGTCGCCCTACGGGACTCCCAATCACGTCCGGGTCGTGATACAGCCTGGAATTGAACCAGGGTCTGTAGTGACGCCTCTAGCACTGAGATGCAGTGTTTTAGACCGCTGGGCATGAAAATAAAAGTGCTGAAAACATGTTGGCTCAGTATTTAAAGCTGCAATATGTAACTTTTTGGACGACCCGACCAAATTCACATAGAAATATGCTTTATAGATCTGGCGTTCTCGTTGAAAGCAAGTCTAAAAAGCAGTAGATCTGTTCTATGTGCGCTATTTCTATGTTTCCCGTTCAAAAGTTTAGTTTTTGCTTTCGGTTTTGTACACCAGCTTCAAACAGCTGAAAATACAGTATTTTTGGTTATGGAAAATATATTTCACAGCGGTTTAGATTGTACAATGATTCTCTACACAATGACTGCTTGTTTTGTCACATAACTGAAATTGGACGGACTATTCAAATCTTTGCAACCAGGAAATGGCAGAGCGATTTCAGGATAGTGTACCTTTAACAATAAGACGGAGAACAAGATATAGGATGAAAAATACCGGCGTTTGGGCGCAGGTACAGCCGGCTAGCGGTTTACTTGAAGTCAAATATCCATATAATATTGTCCAAAAATAAGATCACCATATGTAGCTGTATCGATTCCCCCCCCATCATTACCTCCGATCTGTGTAATGATATTTGTTGGTTATTAACATTTATTCAAAGAATGTATACATTTTCTCCCTTTTAAACTGCTCTCTGGTGATCATGACAAAGAGTGATGGCAACGCATAATATTTTATAGGTACTTACCATTTAGGATGGGTGATTTTCAGGCCCTGTTCTAGAGCTATTGTTTCAGCTGTCTCAGGCAATAGTACTCAGAGGATATGAAGGGTAAAGTTCAGGCCAGTCAATACATTCAAAAGTCTTCTCTGAGTCAGGTGGACGTAGAGGTGGACGTAGAGGTGGACGTAGAGGTGGACGTAGAGGTGGACGTAGAGGTGGACGTAGAGGTGGACGTAGAGGTGGACGTAGAGGTGGACGTAGAGGTGGACGTAGAGGTGGACGTAGAGGTGGACGTAGAGGTGGACGTAGAGGTGGAAAAGTTACATCGGAACACATTTCAGCATTTAATTCAACATTTTTGAGCAACCTCTTTTTTTGAGAATGGTATATTAGTATTGAATGAGAGTGACCTGATGACGTATGGGAGTTGACTGAGCCACAGTGTCATGGGTGAATGGTTCTCTAGTGGGAGAGCAAGGGAGGGCAGTGCCCAGATAAATGGGTAACGGTCTCACGGGACACACAGCTCTCTGTGTGTGTGTGTGTGTGTGTCTGTCTTTGTGTCTGTCAAATGGGACCAACTCCTTTATGTGTGTGTGTGTGTGTGTGTGTCTGTGTGTGTGTGTGTGTGTGTCTTTGTGTGTGTCACATGGGACCAACTGGTAATAACAATGGGAACATGGTGCAGCCTGACCCCATGACATTATTTCATAGTCCCATAGCTCAGGATGGGAGATGGGTTCCAAGCAGAGAATGGGACGTGTCTGTCTGTTGGGTAGAGGATAGTGTAGATAAGGAGACATGTCTGTTGGGTAGAGGATAGTGTAGAGAAGGAGACATGTCTGTTGGGTAGAGGATAGTGTAGAGAAGGGGACATGTCTGTCTGTTGGGTAGAGGATAGTGTAGAGAAGGAGACATGTCTGTCTGTTGGGTAGAAGATAGTGTAGAGAAGGAGACATGTCTGTGTGTTGGGTAGAGGATAGTGTAGAGAAGGAGACTAACGGTTGTTCTCCTCCTTTTCATCCGAAAAGGAGGAGTAGTGATGGAACCAAGGCGCAGCGGGTTGTGAACACATAATTTATTTAAAGACAAGACGAAAAAACACGAACTTCACTATAACTAACAAAACAACAAACGGAGTAGACAGACCTGGACGACGAACTTACATAAACACGAAGAACGCACGAACAGGGAAAATAGACTACACAAAATGACGATGTACAAAAACAAACCGAACAGTCCCGTATGGTGCGACAAACACTGACACAGGAGACAACCACCCACAACGAACACTGTGAAACAACCTACCTAAATATGACTCTCAATTAGAGGAACGCAAAACACCTGCCTCTAATTAAGAGCCATACCAGGCAACCCTTAAACCAACATAGAAACAGAAAACATAGAATGCCCACCCAAACTCACGTCCTGACCAACTAACACATACAACAAACTAACAGAAATAGGTCAGGAACGTGACATAACCCCCCCCCCTTAAGGTGCGAACTCCGGGCGCACCAGCACAAAGTCTAGGGGAGGGTCTGGGTGGGCATCTGACCACGGTGGTGGCTCAGGCTCAGGGCGAGGTCCCCACCCCACCATAGTCAATCCCAGCTTACATCTCCCCCTACAAATGACCACCCTCATATTACACCCACTTAATCTTTTGGGTAACATCGAGACAAGGGGCAGCACCGGGATAGAGGGATAGCTCAGGACAGAGGGATAGCTCAGGACATAGGGATAGCTCAGGATAGAGAGGTAGCTCAGGATAGAGAGGTAGCTCAGGATAGAGGGGCAACTCCGGACTGAAAGGCAGCTCCGGACAGAGAGACAGCTCTGGACTGAGGGGCAGTTCTGGACAAATAGCCGCTCTGGGCTGAGGGACAGCTCATGACTGGCTGACGGCTCTGGACGCTCATGGCTGGCTGACGGCTCTGGACGCTCATGGCTGGCTGACGGCTCTGGACGCTCATGGCTGGCTGACGGCTCTGGACGCTCATGGCTGACTGACGGCTCTGGACGCTCATGGCTCACTGACGGCTCTGGCAGATCCTGTCTGGTTGGCGGCTCTGGCAGATCCTGTCTGGTTGGCGGCTCTGGCAGATCCTGTCTGGTTGGCGGCCCTGGCAGATCCTGTCTGGTTGGCGGCTCTGGCAGATCCTGTCTGGTTGGCGGCTCTGGCAGATCCTGACTGACGAATGGCTCTAGCGGCTCCTGACTGACTAACGGCTCTGACGGCTCGGGACAGACGGGCGGCTCTAATGGCTCGGGACAGACGGATGGCTCAGACGGCGCTGGGGAGACGGATGGCTCAGATGGCGCTGGGGAGACGGATGGCTCAGATGGCGCTGAGGAGACGGATGGCTCAGATGGCGCTGCGGAGACGGATGGCTCAGATGGCGCTGCGGAGACGGATGGCTCAGACTGATCCTGTCTGGCGGAAGGCTTTGGCTGCTCCTGTCTGGCGGAAGGCTCTGTAGGCTCATGGCAGACGGGCAGTTCATGCGGCGCTTGGCAGACGGACAGTTCAGGCGCCGTTGGGCAGACGGCAGACTCTGGCCGGCTGAGACGCACTGTAGGCCTGGTGCGTGGTGCCGGAACTGGAGGCACCGGACTGGAGACACGCACTTCAAGCCTAGTGCGGGAAGCAGGGACAGGGCACACTGGACTCTCAAAACGTACTATTTGTCTGGTGCGTGGTACCGGCACTGGTGGCACCGGGCTGAGTGCACGCACATCAGGACGAGTACGGGGAGAAGGAACAGTGTGTACAGGGCTCTGGAGACGCACAGGTGGCTTAGTGCGTGGTGCCGGAACTGGAGGCACCGGACTGGAGACACGCACCATAGAGAGAGTGCGTGGAGGAGGAACAGGGCTCTGGAAACGCACTGGAAGCCTGGTGCGTGGTGTAGGCACTGGTGGTACTGGGCTGGGGCGGGGAGGTAGCGCCGGAAATACCGGACCGTGCAGGCGTATTGGCTCCCTTGAGCACTGAGCCTGCCCAACCTTACCTGGCTGAATGCTCCCCGTCGCCCGACCAGTGCGGGGAGGTGGAATAACCCGCACCGGGCTATGTAGGCGAACCGGGGACACCATGCGTAAGGCTGGTGCCATGTAAGCCGGCCCAAGGAGACGTACTGGTGGCCAGATATGTAGAGCCGGCTTCATGGCACTTGGCTCAATGCTCAATCTAGCCCTACCAGTGCGGGGAGGTGGAATAACCCGCACTGGGCTATGCACACATACAGGAGACACCGTGCGCTCTACTGCGTAACACGGTGTCTGCCCGTACTCCCGCTCTCCACGGTTAGCCTGGTAAGTGGGCGCAGGTCTCCTACCTGCCCTTGGCCCACTACCTCTTAGCCCCCCCCCCAAGAAATTTTTGGGTAGTACTCACGGGCTTTTCGGGCTTCCGTGCAAGACGCGTCCCTTCATAACGCCGGTTCCCTTCTCCGATTGCCTCTGCTCTCCTCAGTGCCTCCAGCTGTTCCCATGGGAGGCGATCCCTTCCAGCCAGGATCTCCTCCCATGTGTAGCAACCTTTCCCGTCCAAAACATCCTCCCAAGTCCATTCCTCCTTCTTGCGCTGTCCCTTCCTCTGATTACACCGCTGCTTGATTCTGGATTGGTGGGTGGTTCTGTAACGGTTGTTCTCCTCCTTTTCATCCGAAAAGGAGGAGTAGTGATGGAACCAAGGCGCAGCGGGTTGTGAACACATAATTTATTTAAAGACAAGACGAAAAAACACGAACTTCACTATAACTAACAAAACCACAAACGGAGTAGACAGACCTGGACGACGAACTTACATAAACACGAAGAACGCACGAACAGGGAAAATAGACTACACAAAATGACGATGTACAAAAACAAACCGAACAGTCCCGTATGGTGCGACAAACACTGACACAGGAGACAACCACCCACAACGAACACTGTGAAACAACCTACCTAAATATGACTCTCAATTAGAGGAACGCAAAACACCTGCCTCTAATTAAGAGCCATACCAGGCAACCCTTAAACCAACATAGAAACAGAAAACATAGAATGCCCACCCAAACTCACGTCCTGACCAACTAACACATACAACAAACTAACAGAAATAGGTCAGGAACGTGACAGAGACATGTCTCTGTGTTGGGTAGAGGATAGTGTAGAGAAGGAGACATGTCTGTATGTTGGGTAGAAGATAGTGTAGAGAAGGAGACATGTCTCTGTGTTGGGTAGAGGATAGTGTAGAGAAGGAGACATGTCTGTATGTTGGGTAGAGGATAGTATAGAGAAGGAGACATGTCTGTTGGGTAGAGGATAGTGTAGAGAAGGGGACATGTCTGTCTGTTGGGTAGAAGATAGTGTAGAGAAGGAGACATGTCTGTTGGGTAGAGGATAGTGTAGAGAAGGAGACATGTCTGTTGGGTAGAGGATAGTGTAGAGAAGGGGACATGTCTGTCTGTTGGGTAGAGGATAGTGTAGAGAAGGGGACATGTCTGTCTGTTGGGTAGAAGATAGTGTAGAGAAGGAGACATGTCTGTTGGGTAGAGGATAGTGTAGAGAAGGGGACATGTCTGTCTGTTGGGTAGAGGATAGTGTAGAGAAGGAGACATGTCTGTCTGTTGGGTAGAGGATAGTGTAGAGAAGGAGACATGTCTGTATGTTGGGTAGAAGATAGTGTAGAGAAGGAGACATGTCTGTTGGGTAGAGGATAGTGTAGAGAAGGGGACATGTCTGTCTGTTGGGTAGAAGATAGTGTAGAGAAGGAGACATGTCTGTTGGGTAGAGGATAGTGTAGAGAAGGGGACATGTCTGTTGGGTAGAAGATAGTGTAGAGAAGGGGACATGTCTGTCTGTTGGGTAGAGGATAGTATAGAGAAGGAGACATGTCTGTTGGGTAGAAGATAGTGTAGAGAAGGAGACATGTCTGTTGGGTAGAGGATAGTGTAGAGAAGGAGACATGTCTGTGTGTTGGGTAGAGGATAGTGTAGAGAAGGAGACATGTCTGTTGGGTAGAGGATAGTGTAGAGAAGGAGACATGTCTGTGTGTTGGGTAGAGGATAGTGTAGAGAAGGAGACATGTCTGTGTGTTGGGTAGAGGATAGTGTAGAGAAGGAGACATGTCTGTTGGGTAGAGGATAGTGTAGAGAAGGAAACATGTCTGTTGGGTAGAGGATAGTGTAGAGAAGGAGACATGTATGTTGGGTAGAGGATAGTGTAGAGAAGGAGACATGTCTGTATGTTGGGTAGAGGATAGTGTAGAGAAGGAGACATGTCTGTATGTTGGGTAGAGGATAGTGTAGAGAAGGAGACATGTCTGTATGTTGGGTAGAGGATAGTGTAGAGAAGGGGACATGTCTGTATGTTGGGTAGAGGATAGTGTAGAGAAGGAGACATGTCTGTATGTTGGGTAGAGGATAGTGTAGAGAAGGGGACATGTCTGTATGTTGGGTAGAGGATAGTGTAGAGAAGGAGACATGTCTGTATGTTGGGTAGAGGATAGTGTAGAGAAGGAGACATGTCTGTTGGGTAGAGGATAGTGTAGAGAAGGAGACATGTCTGTATGTTGGGTAGAGGATAGTGTAGAGAAGGAGACATGTCTGTATGTTGGGTAGAGGATAGTGTAGAGAAGGAGACATGTCTGTTGGGTAGAGGATAGTGTAGAGAAGGAGACATGTCTGTATGTTGGGTAGAAGATAGTGTAGAGAAGGAGACATGTCTGTTGGGTAGAGGATAGTGTAGAGAAGGAGACATGTCTGTTGGGTAGAGGATAGTGTAGAGAAGGAGACATGTCTCTGTGTTGGGTAGAGGATAGTGTAGAGAAGGAGACATGTCTGTATGTTGGGTAGAGGATAGTGTAGAGAAGGAGACATGTCTGTATGTTGGGTAGAGGATAGTGTAGAGAAGGGGACATGTCTGTCTGTTGGGTAGAGGATAGTGTAGAGAAGGGGACATGTCTGTCTGTTGGGTAGAAGATAGTGTAGAGAAGGAGACATGTCTGTCTGTTGGGTAGAAGATAGTGTAGAGAAGGAGACATGTCTGTATGTTGGGTAGAGGATAGTGTAGAGAAGGGGACATGTCTGTCTGTTGGGTAGAAGATAGTGTAGAGAAGGAGACATGTCTGTATGTTGGGTAGAGGATAGTGTAGAGAAGGAGACATGTCTGTATGTTGGGTAGAGGATAGTGTAGAGAAGGAGACATGTCTGTCTGTTGGGTAGAGGATAGTATAGAGAAGGGGACATGTCTGTTGGGTAGAGGATAGTGTAGAGAAGGAGACATGTCTGTCTGTTGGGTAGAGGATAGTATAGAGAAGGGGACATGTCTGTTGGGTAGAGGATAGTGTAGAGAAGGAGACATGTCTGTCTGTTGGGTAGAGGATAGTATAGAGAAGGGGACATGTCTGTTGGGTAGAGGATAGTGTAGAGAAGGAAACATGTCTGTTGGGTAGAGGATAGTGTAGAGAAGGAGACATGTCTGTTGGGTAGAGGATAGTGTAGAGAAGGAGACATGTCTGTTGGGTAGAGGATAGTATAGAGAAGGAGACATGTCTGTATGTTGGGTAGAGGATAGTGTAGAGAAGGAGACATGTCTGTTGGGTAGAGGATAGTGTAGAGAAGGAGACATGTCTGTGTGTTGGGTAGAGGATAGTTCAGGCTAGTTGTATTTTATTGTTAGAGTTTTGGTGAGTGAGATTTTCATTGTATTCATGACACTTGAAACTTTAATGCAAAAGGACTTGATTTTCACTTTCCTAAAATGTAGATGCTGTAGTCACAATAGCACTTTAGTGCAATGGGGTTTATTTATAGTGATTCCAGTCCATTATCAAAATACATTTGTCAATTGTTAAAAGTACCATGGTTATGTAAATGTTTGATGAACCATGATACATGTCTCTCAGACTGCAGTGCTTTTCATCGTTGTGTGGATGTTATAGCTAGACATACAGTGTCTTCAGAAAGTATTCACACCCTTGACATTTTCCACGTTTTATTATGTTACAGCCTTAATTCACTATTTATTACATTTAGATTTTTTTTGTCACTGGCCTACGCACAATACCCTCCTAAATGTCAAAGTGGAATTATGTTTTTAGAAATGTTTACAAATTAATTTAAAATGGAAAGCTGAAATAAGAATTCAACCATTTTGTTAAGGCAAGCCTAACTAAGTTGAGGAGTAAAAGTGTGCTTACAAGTCACATAATAAGTTGCATGAACTCACTTTGTTTGCAAAAAAGCAGACATTGAATATCCCTTTGAACATGGTGAATTTATTAATAACACTTTGGATGGTGTGTCAATACACCCAGTCACTACAAAGATACAGGTGTCCTTCGTAACTCGGTTGCCAGGGAGGAAGGAAACCACCCATGGTGATTTCACCGTGAGGCCAATGGTGATTTTAAAACAGTTACAGACCTTAATGGTTGTGATATGAGAAAACTGAGGATGGATCAACAACATACAGCACTAGGTAGCCTAGTGGTTAGAGCCAGTAACCGAAAGGTTGTAAGATCGAATCCCCGAGCTGACAAGGTAAAAATCTGTCGTTCTGCCCCTGAACAAGGAAGTTAACCCACTGTTCCTAGGCTGTCATTGAAAATAAGAATTTGTTCTTAATTAACTGACTTGCCTAGTTAAATAAAGGTAAAATAAAAAATTGTAGTTACTCCACACTACTAACCTAAATGACAGAGTGAAAAGAAGGAAGCCTGTACAGAATACAAATATTCAACATGCATCCTGTTTGCAACAAGGCACTGAAGTAATACTGCGGCAAAGAAATTCACTTTTTGTTCTAAATACAAAGCGTTATGTTTGGGGCAAATCCAACACAAGACCTCACTGAGTATCACTCTTCATATTTTCCAGAATGGTGGTGGCTGCATCATCTTATGGGTATGCTTACACATGTTATGTTATATCCTACCCTGATAAAGGATGTTATAGCTTACACATGTTATGTTATATCCTACCCTGGTAAAGGCTCTTTGGCAGAAACATTGGTCAAATAAATCCACACCGAGGAGAGATGAGTGTTTGACTTTGTTTTTCAGCTCTACCACACCATGATCGTCTTGTCTGCATCTCCTCCTCTGTCATTATTATTATCAGAGGTCTGGTCTACATATCATGCCAGGTGTTATTGATACGTCTGACAGCCCATTGCTCTCCTCCTCTTTCCTTTTATTATCAAAGGTCTGGTCTATATATCATGCCAGGTGTTATTGATATGTCTGACAGCCAGTTGCTCTCCTCCTCTGTCATTATTATTATCAGAGGTCTGGTCTACATATCATGCCAGGTGTTATTGATACGTCTGACAACCAGTTGCTCCCCTCTCCTCTGCAGGTGCCTGCCAGGGTTTTCCGGGAAGAGCTGTGAAGAGATAATAGACTACTGCAGTCTGCTCAGTGTCAACTGTCTGCACCAGGGACTGTGCCTCAGCGTAATTGGTGGATATAATGTAAGTCAGCCAATAGTTGAGGCATAATGAAATGTGGGAAAGGCAAAAAAAAAAGAAGGTTAGATATGATGAGCCATAGTTTATTAGTGGGATGCTTGGACAGGGGAGTGTTCTGC
This sequence comes from Salvelinus namaycush, assembly GCF_016432855.1. NCBI lineage: Eukaryota > Metazoa > Chordata > Actinopteri > Salmoniformes > Salmonidae > Salvelinus > Salvelinus namaycush. The sequence continues at coordinate 202,625 of NW_024059975.1, forward strand.
CCTCTACACATCAGAGAAAACACACCCTGGGGCTATTAGGAATGTTTTACAATAGACTACAGTAACCATTAGTGTATAGACCTGCCTGCGTTCCAAATGGCTCTCTAGTACCTATATAGTGCACTACTTTTGGCCATTTTGGCCTCGTCCTCTCCACTCCATGTTCAAAACAAGTGGCATGTTTTGTGTAGTGATTTAGTATGTCTAGTATAGGGGCACCTTGTACCTCGCTTCAGGTTAGTGCACATTCAGGAGTTATTTTGTTTTCATAACATGAACAACCGATGAACACCACTATGGTATGCCAATGTTGGGTTATAAAACGACAGGCCACTGGTAGCCGTTAAAGGAATAGTGCGGTGAACTCGTGGATTCGAGTCAGGTGAACTCGTGGATTCCATTATTTTGGTCTGCGTGCAGTTTAAAGGAAGTTGGAGGTAGTTTTGCGAGCCATTTCCAGTCACTGCGCTAACACTAGTTAGCAATGGCTCGTAAAACAACCTCAAACTTCCTTCAGTGCCAAATTCGCACACTATCCCTTTAACACTCATCTATTTATTTATTGATTACATATTTAGAAGCTACCAGTTTCTCACTTTTCATTTCTATATTTTTTGCTACATGATTTATATACTTTGTTTTCTTGCCACTGTTTCAATATCGTTTTGCTGTCGCATTCAATTTCAGCTGTACACTTTGAATAATGTGCCAAGCAGCACATTTTATCGACTTGTTTCTAAGAATATTTACATTTGAGATAGTAGATTGCTATGTATTGATCATTTTATGTCAATATTTGTTTATTTAATGTATTATAGTGTTAAGTTCTAGATATGATGATAAAAGGTAAAACCTTCACAAAATATTGTATCTATTTATATTTTATCATATCGTCAACGCCAACTTGTCGATGTGGGGTTTAACTATTTACTATCAAATGTAAATATTCTTATAAACAGGTCGATAAAATGGGCTGCTTGGCACATTATTCAAAGTGTACAGCTGAAATTTCATGTGACAGCTAAACGATATTGAAACAGTGGCAAGAAAACAAAGTACATAAATCATGTAGCAAAAAATATAGATATTTAAATCTCCAAAACAAAAATCATAACATGATTCCAGGTTTCCTATGGGTGGTGATTAGGGGTTGTCCATGGACATGAACATTGTTGATCATAGGTATTAAAGTATATCTATGCATCACACTTCCTAAATGTTACAGACATCTGTTTTCTGAATCTATCCCATGGATTATACTCTAGTCTCATTTAAAGTAAAGGACATTCAATAAAATCTGCTTGGTCTTTGTCATGATATAGATGATTGAGCATTTATTCTATCTGACTACTACATTGCTTATACATTACTATTTGTTTGCAGAAAATTTCAAATTAAAATAAAACATTGAGTAAATGAGAATATGATGCTAATGAGAGAGCCGTCGGTTAAAATCGGATTCTATGACGTCTTCTGAAGCCATAAAACCATTTCACAACCATAAAATACCCACCTAAAAGTGCCCACTTCATCATAATCCTGCATCGGAAGGCACCTGAAACCAGGCTGTAATGCCCATGGCCCTTAGCTCCTAATTATCCCCCATCAGTCCTGGTCTGTTGCTTCAGATCATTCAGAAGGCTCTGGGGCTGCATCTGAAATGGCACCCTATTCCCTATTCCCTTTTCCCTATGTAGTGTATGGGCTCTGGTCAAAAATAGTGCACTATTTAGGGAATAGGGTGCCATTTGCTTCTGACTCAGCGCTGCAGGACTGTTTAAAGCTGCCTGTGTTGCTGTGTGTGGATTTCTCTTGCTCCAATCAGTGTCAGTCATAATCAAGACATTGACACTAGTCTGGCGTAATGAGCCGTCTCCTTTGCAATTTCTTGATCTGCTACCCCCTGGGGAAAATGATGAGGTCGTTTGTCAGGTCAATTTGGGCTGTTGTCCATTAGATGCGCTGACTGTGTCCTGAAGTTGCCCTCTTTATTCAGTGTAGACTGAAGAGGTACTGGCGTTCTCGTCGTAGAACCAAATGAAACCTTCTAATTAGTAAGAACAGAGAGAGCGTGCGCTACCCATCAGCACTTGGATCTGCTGATAAATGAAACTTTAGTTAAATGAGTGTTGAGATGCACAACGTGAACCGGTCAACTCGATGCCACTGGAGGTTTCCCTGGTATGGATCTCATCAGGACGTTGCCTTAGTGTAGATGCATAGAGCTCGCCAGTTAAGTCTTAACAACGGAAAGGAAACTTCAGCCATTCCTATGTGGGAAAGAATGGCGTTTTGGGGTCAACCCCAAAAATAAGGTCTGAGGTTAACACAGGCTTAGGAGAACTTATATGTTTTGTTCTATGAGATAATATCAGTCAGTTAACATGACCTTTATGAGTTATGAAGCCTTTATGTGCTTATAAATACTTAAAATTCCACAAAAAGGTACGTTAGCTGATGAAGATTATTTCATAGAACAAAACGTATAGGATCTCCTAAGCCTGTGTTTACCACAGACCTTATTTTCAGAGTTGATCAAAAAAAACTCCAAAACCCCATTATTTCCCCCAGAGGCTTTGGCCAACGAACTGGTGCGGAGTTAGCCTCCATTTGTGCCTACAAAAAGACGACATTACTATTGCTGTCTATTGGTAACCTGCATGTCCTTATGTTGTGTAGAATGTACATTACCCCAAAGAACTAATTTAACCCTTATAATTGGCAGTACAATATACGATGCATGCCACTGCAGTAGGAGTATACAGGATGTAGTCCAATAACAGACCTGGTTAGTATGGATTTACAAGACCAGATTGGTGATTGTGTTTGTCTGCAGATCAATGATTACTGGTTCATCTCTTCCTCACAGTGTCTCTGTGCTCCTGGATGGATAGGGGAGTTCTGTCAGTATGGAGGGAACGCCTGCCTGATCTACCCAGACAGCTGTATGAATGGGGCCACCTGCATCACCACAAATCAACCTACGGCTCCCCCACAGTACAGATGTATCTGTAGCCCTGGTTACACAGGTAAGGGAAAGTGAAGGGGGGTTCCTAGTCAGTTGTACAACTGAAATGTGTCTTCCGCCTTTAACCCAACCCCTCTGAATCAGAGAGGTGCAGGGGGCTGCCTTAATCAACATCCAGTGGCAGACCGACAGATGTGGATTCGATCCAGCAACCTTTCGGGTTACTGGCCCAACGGTCTAACCACTAGGCTACCTGCTGGTTACTGGCCCAACGCTCTAACCACTAGGCTACCTGCTGGTTACTGGCCCAACGCTCTAACCACTAGGCTACCTGCTGGTTACTGGCACAACGCTCTAACCACTAGGCTACCTGCTGGTTACTGGCCCAACGCTCTAACCACTAGGCTACCTGCTGGTTACTGGCCCTGGTTACACTTCTTCAGAGTTTCTTCTTCAGAGTTTTATGTAAAAGTCATTTTACTGTAGTGTTTGTTTTGGAAAATAATTACTATTTTCAGAGTATTGATCACTACATATAACTTTAAATATGAAGTTATTTTACAGTTTTAAGAGAAACGTTTGTACATTGAAGTGCATATTGGATACTACTGGTCTTAGATCTGCAGTATCCTATCATACGTTTAATACAGTGTATCTCCTCATGTGTTTGGATCTGCAGTATCCTATCACACGTTTAATAGTGTATCTCCTCATGTGTTTGGATCTGCAGTATCCTATCACACGTTTAATACAGTGTTTCTCCTCATGTGTTTGGATCTGCAGTATCCTATCACACGTTTAATAGTGTTTCTCCTCATGTGTTTGGATCTGCAGTATCCTATCACACGTTTAATACAGTGTTTCTCCTCATGTGTTTGGATCTGCAGTATCCTATCACACGTTTAATACAGTGTTTCTCCTCATGTGTTTGGATCTACAGTATCCTATCACACGTTTAATACAGTGTATCTCCTCATGTGTTTGGATCTGCAGTATCCTATCATACGTTTAATACAGTGTTTCTCCTCATGTGTTTGGATCTGCAGTATCCTATCACACGTTTAATACAGTGTATCTCCTCATGTGTTTGGATCTGCAGTATCCTATCACACGTTTAATACAGTGTTTCTCCTCATGTGTTTGGATCTGCAGTATCCTATCACACGTTTAATACAGTGTTTCTCCTCATGTGTTTGGACCTGCAGTATCCTATCACACGTTTAATACAGTGTTTCTCCTCATGTGTTTGGATCTGCAGTATCCTATCACACGTTTAATACAGTGTTTCTCCTCATGTGTTTGGATCTGCAGTATCCTATCACACGTTTAATACAGTGTTTCTCCTCATGTGTTTGGATCTGCAGTATCCTATCACACGTTTAATACAGTGTTTCTCCTCATGTGTTTGAATCTGCAGTATCCTATCACACGTTTAATACAGTGTTTCTCCTCATGTGTTTGGATCTGCAGTATCCTATCACACGTTTAATAGTGTTTCTCCTCATGTGTTTGGATCTGCAGTATCCTATCACACATTTAATACAGTGTTTCTCCTCATGTGTTTGGATCTGCAGTATCCTATCACACGTTTAATACAGTGTTTCTCCTCATGTGTTTGGATCTGCAGTATCCTATCACACGTTTAATACAGTGTTTCTCCTCATGTGTTTGAATCTGCAGTATCCTATCACACGTTTAATACAGTGTTTCTCCTCATGTGTTTGGATCTGCAGTATCCTATCATACGTTTAATACAGTGTTTCTCCTCATGTGTTTGGATCTACAGTATCCTATCACACGTTTAATAGTGTTTCTCCTCATGTGTTTGGATCTGCAGTATCCTATCACACGTTTAATACAGTGTATCTCCTCATGTGTTTGGATCTGCAGTATCCTATCACACGTTTAATACAGTGTTTCTCCTCATGTGTTTGGATCTGCAGTATCCTATCACACGTTTAATACAGTGTTTCTCCTCATGTGTTTGGATCTGCAGTATCCTATCACACGTTTAATACAGTGTTTCTCCTCATGTGTTTGGATCTGCAGTATCCTATCACACGTTTAATACAGTGTTTCTTCCTCCTCTCCACATGCCATCTGCTGAATGTGTTGGAGGCCATAGTTCATGTTCTTCCCAAATTAATATTGTTGCCCTAAGGCGTGGCATTCCCGTTATAAGGCGTGGCATTCCCGTTATAAGGCGTGGCATTCCCGTTATAAGGCGTGTCATTCCCGTTATAAGGCGTGTCATTCCCGTTATAAGGCGTGTCATTCCCGTTATAAGGCGTGTCATTCCCGTTATAAGGCGTGTCATTCCCGTTATAAGGCGTGTCATTCCCGTTATAAGGCGTGTCATTCCCGTTGTAAGGCATGTCATTCCCATTGCTCACCTCTCCAAGTGGATTATTCCATAGTTTGCGTCTAAAATATGAAAGGCAGACGGAGGTTGCAGGACATTTCTTCATTGAACCTGCCTACCAAGGAAAGCAACAAGATATTGGCTAATACATCCATACTATAAGCAGCAGCTATTGGAGTAATTTAACCACTTCTATCCACCCTAAAGGAAAAACATCAACAAATATAGGTTCTCTTAGATATGATGAAATTGAAAAGTCCAAAAGTGTAATCCTTGGGTTCGACCAAAAAAGTAATTAACTTTGCAGAAATATTTCAATACAATTTTAGACTCATGTCATTTGATAGTTAATGATGCTCCTTGTTTATTCTAAACCTGTACAAAAAGCTGGATGCCATGCAAAGTTATTTTTAAATGAGTTTTATTCATCACACACTATTCATTTCTGGGTCCATTAACCAAATTCCAAATATTTTAGACTCTGTTGAAAAGAGTTTTCGAGGACCACTAGTAAACAAGTCTTTAGATTATAACTTTCATGTGTTTTCCTCTGGTGTTGAAAAATGCACATCTTCTCGATATATGTTTAATTTGGAACCCGAAAAATGTAATTCAATTCAAATATCTAGTTCTCCATCAAACATACAACAGCCTAAACCAAACCACAACCCCTCAGAAGAAACAAGTGGCTCTCTTCATTTCATGTCTTTGGTCTTTGGTCCCTCTCAATCCTGTCAGCAGAACCTCAGTCCCCATCTTAGCTGACACACTCACAGCTGTCACTCCGATAAGTCCTTACATAGCATTACATGAGCTAGGGTTTTTTTGTGCTGCGCCAGGCTCAAATATCTGTTGCCACTTCGCTGATGGAAAATTGTCTCTCACAATGTGGCAGCACCTCAGTGACTGATGGAACCCTTCATTCCGAGGCGTCCATGCCAAGTGGAACCCTATTCCCTATTTAGGGAACTACTTTTGACCAATAGGGCTCCTTCTGGTCATAAGTAATGCACTATGCAGGGAAAAGGCTGCAATTTGGGACACAGCCCTAGGCATCCAGGGATCCCTTTTTCGATGTGGAATTATGAAGCGTTGAAGCGGGTGGACTTTCAGAAGGCCCGTTTAATTTCAGAAGCCGTCTCGAAGCCCCTCAGGACCAGTCTGTCTGGAGTAGATCAAACATTTCTGAGTGCATTGCTCAAGCCCCTGATATTTAAGTTTTTATTCAGACTAGAAAAATATGAACTTGCGGCCGGTGGTATAAGCATTTATGAAATGCTCATGTACTGCAGATATACGGGTTATGAATGTGTCATGAAGTCCCTATGTCGGTACCCTTCGTATGAAGTGTTACCCTTTATTCTTATGGAAACTGTACAGACATTGGAGGCATTTCTCACCTTGCATGGCTTTATAGTTTTTCCCCCAGACTCATATCAAGGGTTTATTTTCTTTTTCCAGGCAGGCAGACAAGGTGCTGTCCAAAAGGCCATCACAAAATGCCAAGCACCTGATTGTAATCTGACAAAAAATGTCCGGTGACATGCTGAAGAGACACTATGAAACTTTAGAAGGGCAGATTCCTCCGAGATAGGGCATATGTCTCAAATGGCACTCTATTCCCTATATAGTGCACTACTTTTGATCAGAGCCCTATGGGTCCTGGTCAAAAGTAGTACACTATAAAGGGAATGTGGTGCCATTTGGGATGCAGACCATGCCTTTTGTTGTCCGTATCTTTCCCCTGCCTTGTTATATTTCCAATCAGAGTCTCCTAATTGAAATCACATAGCTATTGAAAAGCCAAGGAGTCCCAGAACACCAGTAATTCAGTCTTGTGGATTTAAAGAAGCTAATCTCCGCTCCATATCCTGTCTCTTTTTATATGGCCCTCTGAAACAACAGACTGTCTGACAAACTGCTAGGTTCTTCTCCAAGTGGAAGCAATCATAATGTAAAATCAAGGAGCAGGAGAATATTAGTGTTAATTGCTTTAAAACATCTAATAGGAATTCCAAAGAGTATTTAAGATACTTCCATTTTAGGTTAGCTAAAGAAGGTTTTAAACGATATACATGTTAGGATGACTAAAGAAGTTTTTTTTAAATATACACATTTTAGGGTTACTAAAGGATTGAATATCATGTTTCTCTCTCTCTCTCTCTCTCTCTGCCCACAGTATACAGTAGATGGTTGTACCACTGCTTCAATCACCGAACCAAAGTGGTTGTGGTTATCAGTGTTCATATATCATCAATGTTAGAGCTTAGATTTTATTAGACAACTTCACGTGCTTGCCACCAACCCTTTCTTTATTTACTTACTCTGAATGTTTATATTCTGCCCGCCTCCTGTTTCCTCATAAAAGGTAGATTCAGTGGCTTGTGATGTCTCCGGTAGTACTGCACTATTATCTTGAATAAAACACATCTCTACCGATGCATACCGTACCTCTAAGCAAAGAAAGCAGACAATAAATGTAAAATGGCCGTAGTAAAATGCCCCCTTTCGTTGTTCCAGTGCTCACGTTTTAGTACATCACAGGCCAGTGCTCTACTGCAGACCGGCAGACAGACACGTACGTACGTGCCTGTTGTAAACCTGTGTGTCTCTCCAATGGTATACAGGAAGGAAAACTGGAGCTATGGTAGAATCTCCAAAGACAAACCAAAAAGGCATCAAATTAACTCTGGCTGAAAGAGTAGACCTAGCAGGCAACTGGTTGAAATTACATCATTACAAACAGATCATGTAGTTGTTATGACATTTCAACCAGTTTACAACCAGATAATCTGATTGTAATGACGTAAGGCCGGCCACATGCTTCAGGAAAACGTACAGTACAGCAGGGGTAGGCAACTAGATTCAGCCACGGGACGATTTTTGTTGGAGCAAATGGTTCTGGGGCCGAAAAATTATTATAACTAGAAAAGTAAATTTCCTGAAGAAAATGTGGTGTGCTTTCTAGCTTGTGAATGATGATTTAATGTATAGGATAGCCTGAACATGTGAAATTGGTTTGGCATCTCTAGCTTGAACGGTTCAAGAGTTACTGTTGTTGAGTTATTTTATGCAAATGTGGTTTATGCAAATACAGTTGATAAAAGTTTTTAAGAATTAGAATTTTATGCACATTTATGCAAATGTGTACATACAATGAACACAAATATAAACGCAACAAGTGTTGGTCCCACGTTTCATGAGTGTCCCCCCCCCGGCGCTTGAGGGCGCAAGGCTGCCCTACATCACGCACTCCTGCCATCTATTACGCACACCTGTCTTCCCTCGTCACGCGCATCAGCGATATTGGACTCACCTGGACTCATTCATCACCTGTTTATTTCCTCCCCTATATTTGTCAGTTCCCTCGCTCTGTTCCCTGCTGCTGCATTAATTGATTTTTGTCTTTATTACTCGTTTGCTGACGCTGTTCCTGTCTCGTTCCATGTCCGTTTTATATTAAATGTTTGACTCCCCGTACCTGCTTCGTCTCTCCAGCGTCATGCTTGTGACAATGAACTGAAATAAAAGATCCCAGAAATGTTCCGTACTCAAATATTTTACACAAATTTGTTTACATCCCTGTTATTGAGCATTTCTCCTTTGCCAAGATAATCCATCCACCTGACAGGTGTGGCATATCAAGAAGCTGATTAAATAGCATGATCATTACACAGGTGCACGTTGTTCTGGAGACAATAAAAGGCCACTCTAAACTGTGCCGTTTTGAGGGAGCGTGCAATTGGTATGCTGACTGCAGCAATGTCCACCAGAGCTGTTGCCAGAGAATTTAATGTTGATTTCTCTACCATAAGCTTCGTTGTTTTAGAGAAATTGGGAGTACGCCCAACCGGCCTCACAACTGCAGACAACGTGTAACTACGCCAGCCCAGGAACTCCTCATCCGACTTTTTCACCTGCGGGATCGATCGTCTGAGACCAGCCAGCCACCTGGACAGCTGATGAAACTGTGGGATTGCACAATTGAAGAATTTCTGCACAAACTGTCAGAAAGCGTCTCAGGGAAGCTCATCTGTTCGGCGACGTAACCAACTTCAGTGGGCAAATGCTCACCTTCTGTGGCCACTGGCTGGAGAAATGTGCTCTTCACGGATGGCTTCATCTGTACCGGGCAGATGGCAGACAGCGTGTATGGCGCTGTGTGGGCGAGCGGTTTTCTGATGTCAATTTTGTGAACATTATATGAACAGTAAATCAGTAAAATCTTTGAAATTGTTGCATGTTGTGTTTATATTTTTGTTCAGTGTAGTTATAGTTGATAAAGATTTTAAAGAGTTTGAAGATGAATGTTTTGAAGTTGGTCATGAAGCGTAACTGGCCAAGGAGCAGAACCATTTTAAAAAGCTACTTCTGTATACCTATGGTTCTCATTCATGTTATTTTACGCACATTTAAAATCGTTATAGTTCAGAAAGTATACTGTACATAGTATAAAAAAATTGCTAGACAGGCAATCTAAGTAGGGGCAGTCTGAACTTCTCAACGTTGGTTTGGGGTTGATTGCTTAAACGGTGAAAGAGGAGATGGGTCTAGATTCTAGAATCTTCAATTGTTTTACCATTCAAGTCTATGGACCTTTTTTTTGCCATTGAAATGCATTGGGAACTCATTAATATATTGTTTTAGTACAAAAAGTATAAATGCTATCACAAATCTTTTTTCAATTAATCTGTGTTTTAAAGTTGGTTTTGTGTTTTATAGATTAAAACGTTTAAGTGCTAGAATAAAATAAATATAATAATAATGTAGGAAATCTAAATTTGTGCTTTGCCTTCATCAACCTCCTAATCATTTGTACCCTGCAAATTGACCACAACTAAGCCCAAAAAGAGATTGTATCTGAAAATAGCAATCATTTCATACCTTCATTACACTGGTTTTGTCCCGCGGGCCGCCTGTTGCCGACCCATTCAGTACAGTAAGAAATGAAACATTAAGTAGAGGGCTTCTTTGGCGGTGGTCTTTCTGAAAATACAATTTATCATTATTTTATCATTTTTGCAAAGGTTTGCATAGTGTGTTGCTTTGGCCTTGGACGGTGCCCAAGAACTGCAGTATATGAGCCAATTACTGACACCAGCCAAGTCCTCTCTGAGTATTTTATGAGCTGGCTACATGGTGCTGGAGATCTGAGTTTTGAAGTGTGTCCCAAATGGCACCACATTCCCTTTATAGTGCACTACTTTTGACCAGGGCTCATAGGGCTCTAGTCAAAAGTAGTGCACTATATAGGGAATAGGGTGCCATTTTGGAACATAACATTGAACCTTGCTGTGCTCTCTCTCGCCATGATGCGTCAATGAAGAGCTGTGATCCACATGGACACACGTACGAACACACACACACACACACACACACACACACACACACACACACACACACACACACACACTAATCTCAGTTCCTAATGCAATTGTCTTGGTTCAAATACAATTCAAAATAATTTAAAATACTGTATCTGTGCTTGATTGGGCTTGCCCGCTGTGATGGAACCAACAGGAAAGTCTCAAAAGTGCAAACCAAAACCCTGCATAACAGGCACTCCCACTCCAGGCAGGCTAAAGCAATGTTTAATATGTTGAATACTATTTGAACCCAGATCTGGTTAATGCCTCTTTCTCTCATTCATCTCAATATCCTTTACGTGCATGCTTTTCTATGAGCGTTCCTACGCTAATGTATAAAGTTCATGGTACATTAGTAATTAAGTTTACTCTGCAGAAAGATATATAATCCTATCTTAATTGGTTTCCATTGCACATTTCATCTGCGACGCACACATCGTTATCCACTTCACCTAACCTGGAGCTTTAGAAATGGGAAATTAATCCCAATGTATAACAATGAAGTAATCACAAACATTCACCCTGAACCATTTCCCAGTTTATTCCTCATTGACGGTTCATGGTTTGCTACATGACCTTCGTGTTTCAGTATCGAAGGTATTTATGATATTTCATGAATACATTTTGAGGTGGTTTTCAGGATTATTTACTTAACTAGGTAAATGCTCATAATAGGAATTTTGGAAATATTCAGGGGAACATTACCATGCTTGCTGACAGAGATCCAGGCTGTATCACATCCGGCCGTGATTGGGAGTCCCATAGGGCGGCGCACAATTGGCCCAGCGTCGTCCGCGTTTGGCCGGTGTAGACCGTCATTGTAAATAAGAATTTGTTCTTAACTGACTTGCCTAGTTAAATAAAGGTTAAATAAAAAATGTAAGATTGATTTGTTCTATACTGAACAAAAATATAAACACAACATGCAACAGTTTCAACGAATGTACTGAGTTACATTTCATATAAGGACTAAATAAATCAAATAAAAACGAAATCAGTCAATTTAAATAAATTCATTACGTCCTAATCTATGGGTTTCACATGACTGGGCAGGGGCACAGCCATGGGTGGGCCTAGGAGGGCATCGGCCCACCCACTTGGGAGCCAGGACCTGCCAATCAGAATTAGTTTTACCCCACAAAAGGGCTCTATTACAGACAGAAATACTCCTCAGTTTCATCAGCTGTCCGGGTGGCTGGTCTCAGACGATCCTGTAGGTGAAGAAGCCGGATGTGGAGGTCCTGGGCTGAAGTGGTTACACGTGGTCTGCGGTTGTGAGGCTGGTTAGATGTACTGCCAAATTCTCTAAAATTACGTTGGAGGCGGCTTATGGTAGAGAATTGAAAATTAAATTATCTGGCAACAGCTCTGGTGGATATTCCTGCAGTCCCTCAAAACTTGAGACATCTGTGGCATTGTGTTGTTTGAAGAAACTGCACATTTTGGAGTGGCATTTTATTGTCCCAAGCTCAAGGTGCACCTGTGTAATGATCATGCTGTTTAATCAGCTTCTTGATATGCCACACATGTCAGGTGGATGAAATATCTTGGCAAGGGAGAAATGCTCACTAACAGGGAATAAACAAATTTGTTCACAACATTTTCGAGAAATAAGCTTTTAATTAATATAGAACATTTCTGGGATCTTTTATTTCAGCTCATGAAACATGGGACCAACACTTTACATTTTTAGTTCATATTTTTGTTCATTATATACTGACATCTCTCGTGGACAGACTAAGTAAACATTACATTAGATTTTAGTTCTGGGTTAACCAAGATTTATATGGGACATAACATAGCCTAACACAACATACTATTGTTATTCATATTAGGAATGGAAATGGGAAAATATTTCACTATTAGAATAGTATCAATAATTTTTTCTGATGAGTGTTTAGCGTTGATCTGTGTCAGGTCCTCCGTTAGGTGTGTCTGTAATCTCTATTTAAAGAGGGGTTAATAGCATACCCTTGTCAGGGATGACTGGAGGCCTAAATGTGCAGTAGTAGCTCAACACACCGTCATAAAAACTACATTCAAAGTTTGTTTTAATAAATTAAGACTTTCAAATGTCATGGTATATAATTTATATGTAACTATGTCACAAGGATAATTGAATTAAAAATACGCTTTTTCTGGATAAAATAGACCTGCACAGTGTTTGAATACTAACGTCCGTTCGGATATTTGAATATTCAAATAACCGTGCCCATTCCTAATCAAAATGACATAATATTAACAGTACAAGACAGACAGACTGATACGTTCGTAGGAGCACATATTTCCTTCTGATACTACTCTGCACATTTCTCTCTACTTGACTTGAACGACCTGCCTTTACTTCCATGTCCAATTATATTCCCGTTTTACCGTTATGTTCCTTCATCTCAGGGGGCATCTCATCACTTTCTGCTTTTATCTGTCAACAGTAGTGAACTACATAGGGACCAGAGCCATTTGAGACTCATCCCCAGGTTATATCCTGGCTTCTATATCAGCAACCCTCTCACTGTGACCTTTCAATGACCAGTTAACTTGACCTTTCAACCTGACCTTTCAATGACTAGTTTACCTGAGCTTTCAATGACCAGTTTACTTGACCTTTCAACTTGACCTTTCAATAACCAGTTTACCTGACCTTTCAATAACCAGTTTACCTGACCTTTCAATAACCAGTTTACCTGACCTTTCAATAACCAGTTTACCTGACCTTTCAATAACCAGTTTACCTGACCTTTCAATAACCAGTTTACCTGACCTTTCAATAACCAGTTTACCTGACCGACTCACATTCATCATCATCACCCCAACAGACTCATTCTTCTTCCTCTGTGGGTTTTAGCCTGGGAGCCAGCCTGTTTCTGCTCTCTCTCCACCTCCTTATGGATGACAAGCAGACTGCCACTCAGGCTAGGTTACTGCTGCACTGTCAGTTAAGGCAGCTGGACTGTACTATAACATTCTTGGTTCTATTCCGTGTGGCTCTATTGAAGGCTACAGACGTTTTGGGGGAATGTGTTGTACAACACAACTTTATTTGTCCAACTGTTACATCCGAAATGTGTCTTCTGCTCTGTTTATTACAAAAAGAATGAAGAGCAGCAGAGAGTTGACTTAGTTGTTGGTAGAATTATTTCTCTGTTTTCGGTCAGTCTGGAATATGCATTCTGTCTCCCATGGTAACAAAAAGAAATGCACCCACTGAAATGCATTACTTAATAATCGGATGGCGAGTTCCTTTGCAGTAAACAAATATTTATGTTGGTTATTTCTTGGGTCATGTTTCATCTTCCATCCTCCATAAAGAATTACCCCCCCACCCGTTGAGGATACTACCTGTACAATACATATAATACATTTTTTCTGACATATCTTTGCACATCGCTGTTGGGAAGGATTTGTACAATTTGTAGCTGCACAATGTGGCATATATATATATATATATATATATATATATATAATGACCTACAGAAAGAACATTGTGATATTAATCACAGTAGGTCTGCTGTACAGTAGACTGAGGCTTTGTCCCAAATGGCACCCAATTCCCTTGACAGTGCACTTATTTTGACCAGGGCCCATAGGGCTCTGGTCAAAAGTAGTGCACTATATAGGGAATAGAGTGTCATATGGGACATATCCTGAGTTGGACTCTTTCAAGAGGGGCTTTTACTACATGTACTGGATTTGCCGTTATTGATGAACGAATGTTTATGATAAATCACTTCCCAGTCACATCTGAGAGGAATCCCCTGTATGGTAGGAGCTTAACGACTAAATCACCGTGAACGATTAAATCACCATCTAGATGCATTACGTAGGAAGGTTATATCCGAGCTAGATTTAAACTAGACTTGAAGAAGAGAGAGCGCTGTGAGAATCACCATCTAGATTTAAACTAGACTTGGAACATGAGAGAGCACTGTGAGAATCACCATCTAGATTTAAACTAGACTTGGAACATGAGAGAGCGCTGTGAGAATCACCATCTAGATTTAAACTAGACTTGAAGAAGAGAGAGCACTGTGAGAATCACCATCTAGATTTAAACTAGACTTGGAACATGAGAGAGCACTGTGAGAATCACCATCTAGATTTAAACTAGACTTGGAACATGAGAGAGCACTGTGAGAATCACCATCTAGATTTAAACTAGACTTGGAACATGAGAGAGCACTGTGAGACACTGGCTTTTGTGTTTCACAGTTTAAGATTCTAATGCATTTTAATGTTGAGTGGCATAATATCTTTTGAAAATAGTTTTTCCTGCTGTTTTTCCAGTATTTGTAATTATTAAAGAGAAATGAAAAGAATGAAGTGCTGCACTGTTTATAAAACTGCAGGACTTTGGAATGTTCCCTCAGAATTGTAAGGGGGAATTTACAATCCCAATTTTGAATCATTGAGTCCATTTACATTAGGGGTTAATTAAAATGCCTACATAAACTCATTAAACACCGTGTAATCAGTCACTACTACATCTTCCTCTTGTCTTTCAGGACCCCACTGTGAGACAGAAATTAACCTGTGTTTCTCCAACCCCTGTCTGCACAATGGGACATGCTTGGACTCTGTTGGCTTCTACAAATGCAGTTGTCCCCCAGGTATTTATGTTGTGCCCCCTCACATTCAGTTTCACTAACATAGGGACCTATCCATCCCAGCCCCAAACAAGCCATTGGATGCATCCCAAATGGAACCTTATTTACTATATAGTGCACTTCTTTTGACCAGTTCTATGGGTCCTGGTCAAAAGTAGTGCACTATAAAGGGAATAGGGTGCCTTTTGGACAGTGTCCTTTGACTGACAGCTGAGCAAATCACTCGGCTCATTGCCAAAGCTCATTACTGCAGGTAAATTATGTCAATATTGTGATATGGAATACTCTCTCCTTTCATGGGGCATTCGACTCCTGTATTAATATGATTCTGCAGTAATTGTTTATTCGTCTCGACCGGCTGAGGCTGAATTTACATTCACTGATGCAGTCTGATGGAGATGTACCACCCTAGAGACGAGAGGGTGTGTGTGTGTGTGTGTGTGTGTGTGTGTGTGTGTGTGTGTGTGTGTGTGTGTGTGTGTGTGTGTGTGACTGGCATGCAGGGCAGAGTTTATGCTGGGCTGCCAGATGATGCTGCACTTTCAATCAGAGCATTGTCCCCATCACACCGTCCACCAGAGTCAGGGTCACTTCCATTTCAATTCAGTCAATTCAGGACGGAAACGGAAATTCAAAACCAAATTCCATTTCTTCCTCATTAAGAAATCAAAGGAGATCATTGTAATTTCTGATTACATCCTGAATTGACAGAATTTAAATGGAATTGAACACGACCCTGGTGTCCACTTCACCATCGTCCATCCATAGCAATACATGGAATGCGTCCCAAATGGCATCCTGTTACCTATATATAGAGCTCTGGTCAAAAGTAGTGCATTATATAGGGTGCCATTTGGGACGCAGATCTGGTGTTCATCTTTGAGACCAGAGATGGGGCAGGTTATTCTGAACGAGTTGTCCTTAGATCAGGGAAGCCTCCGGCAGACCATGATCAGTCGTGAAAAGGCTTTAGAATCAGTCTACAGTCAAGTACTACCTGGTTTGTTACATTATAAGTCAGTCTCCAGGACCCAGATTAAAGCTGCAATATGTGTCTTTTTGGGTGACCTGACCAAATTCACATAGAAATGCAAGTTATAGATCAGTCATTCTCATTGAAAGCAAGTCTAATAAGTGGTAGATCTGTTCCATTTGTGTTATTTCTATGCCTGCCATACTAAAGTTTTATTTTTGCGACTTTTTCTTTCGGTTTTGTGCACCATTTTCAAACAGCACAAAATACTATATTTTTGGTTATCGAAAATATATTTCACAGCGGTTTAGATGGTACAATGAAATTAGGTGAACTATTATAATTTTTGCAACCAGGAAATGGCAGAGCGATTTCTGCATATTGCACCTTTAAGCCTAGTCCAGGACAAAAAAACATGGAAATGATCCATTGAATATGCTTTTAAATCCAGGATCTTAATCTGTGTCTGGGAAACCGACCCTAGAAGTTTGAGTTAATGGTATCAGTCAGAAAATCTTTGTTTCTCCTCACAGACACTTCATCCTATTCTACTTCTTGTTTGGGGAAAATTACAAAGTCTGTTCCCTTCTCATTTTACCGGTCAGCTGAGTTTTACTCTGCGGCTAATCTCAATGTTGATGATACTGAGTCTGTGTCGCTGCTTCCTTGCAGGGTTTCTGGGCCAGAAGTGTGAGGTGGATGTAGATGCCTGTACCCTACCCAACACCACATGCCCTAGAAACACACATTGTCTGGATCTGCCTGATGGACTGAAGTACACATGTCGCCTGCTGTGCCCATCGAACATACAAGTGGGTAAAACAACACTTTTTTGTGCAGAACGTGGGGTTAATCCTAACTTCCATTTAAATTATATTTTCACTTAATCTCCAATTGACATCAATGCATGACTACTTGAACATTTGTCTTAAATGGAATTTAGGATTTGCCCCCAACTGAACAAACCCCAGCAAACAAATTGGTGCACAGTACAATTTTGGGATCAAATACCATTTGAAATCATTTCAAATACTGGATCTGGGCTTGATTGAGCTTGTTAACCCCGCCCATCTGGCACTACATACAGACTAAAGCAAGCCCCACCCATCTGGCACTGCAGACAGACTAAAGCAAGCCCCGCCCATCTGGCACTACATACAGACTAAAGCAAGCCCCACCCATCTGGCACTACATACAGACTAAAGCAAACCCCGCCCATCTGGCACTACATACAGACAAAAGCAAACCCTGCCCATCTGGCACTACATACAGACAAAAGCAAATGCTGAAAGTATTTAAGAAGTATGAAATATTATTAGATCCCAGGCTGCTGCTACATATTAGCAACGTGCATGCCACGCCCACCTGAGGGTCTCTACCTTCCGGCCATATATTTCCTGTTTGAGGAGTACAAAATCCATTTGGCACCTAAATCTCGTGGAATCGATTGCTTATATTTTACTGTGGTGATTCTTTTCCACTCTTGCTTGTGCAATTAGTTTTTCTCATTAACATAACGACTGCGTAAACATTTGTAATGACCTGTCAAACTCTCAGGTAATGGCTGAAATATGCTCAATGGAATACACTGGCTTTCCGTTGCATCTATAAAAACGCTGACTCTTTGTCTGGGATTTAACGCACCGTCTCGACAGTTACGTCACAAGAAAGAGAAGAAAGAGAACTTTAAATTGGTGGGTTTTGTGGAATTAAAAAATAATTGAATACAGTTGGAATGTTTACTAATTAGATGCGCTGAAATGAAAGCAACTTCCAAAAATGAAAACTGGGATGATAGTGATATTATATCTGATCTCACAAACAATTTAAAGTGTCATGACGTTGGTATGTTTAGATCGGTGTAATAGCCAAGCATTTTGATTTTAAATCCCATGGGTATCTTCCTTGACATACTTTAAAAGAAAAATATTTTATTTATCCGTAAGTTGACTGAGAACACGTTCTCATGTACAGCAACGACCTGGGGAATAGTTACAGGGGAGAGGAGGGGGATGAATGAGCCAATTGTAAACTGGGGATTATCAGGTGACCGTGATGGTTTGAGGGCCAGATTGGGAATTTAGCCAGGACACCAGGGTTAACACCCCTACTCTTACGATAAGTGCCATGGGATCTTTAATGACTTCAGAGAGTCAGGACACCCGTTTAACGTCCCATCCAAAAGATGGCACCCTACACAGGGCAGTGTCCCGTTTAACGTCCCATCCAAAAGATGGCACCCTACACAGGGCAGTGTCCCCAATCACTGCCCTGGGGCATTGGGATATCTTTTAGACCTGAGCAAAGAGTGCCCCATACTGGCCCTCCAACACCACTTCCAGCAGCATCTGGTCTCCCATCCAGGGACTGACCAGGACCAACCCTGCTTAGCTTCAGAAGCAAGCCAGCAGTGGTATGCTGCTGGCATTGTTTAATTATGCAAGAGAATGTGAGAACAACAATACTGAATAATTAATGAGGCAGTCTAGAAGGCGCAGGTAGGCCTAGAGATAGAGCAAGTTTTTGGTGGTTTCAGCCCAGTCCTACCCATTTATGTTAATTTATGAATGTATGCAAATACCCTCAGTGTATATATTCAAATGAGGCACATATAATTTTCTTTATTTTATCACAAAGTATTTCAAAGATACCTGATATACTGAGGAAATGTGTATATATAAGTGCATTATATGAAAAAAGTGACATTTTACAATAAATTGAATACCTGAAATCCCACCAAAATGCCTGAACTCCATTAATTATTTGTCCATATCAGTACAATGTTTTATGTTCTATAATTCAGTCAATATCTGATTGATTAAAAAAATCATAAAGTTTGGAGTATCTTCAATGTCCTCTGTTTTTAAACCTTTTTATACATTTCGGTGACCGTTGCTAAGCATATTGACAAATTAGTCACACCTCTATGATGGTTGCCTCGTAAAATGGTTTGGAATGTTGCCATTAATCAGGACATTTTAGTCTCGTTAGACAAATGAACATGGAACTCACACGCGCGCAGATACACACACGCAGTGTTGTCCCTGCAGATAATTTAATCGAAGCAATCACAATCTATTTTATGCTGTAAATTGTCAAACTCAAACACTATCTACGTATTGATGGAAAATCACTGTCTGCGTTATGCCTAACCGCTGTATTCATCCCAGTGGATCACGATGAGATATAGAAATGCATTATATTACAATACGCCTCATAACAATATCCTGTCTTTGATGAGAATTAAAATGGCATATACCATGGAATAGAGAGAAGGAACGAGACGTGGCTATGGAATCCAATATTGAATCTAGCTACACATCATATCAAAGATTCTGCCAGCTTTTTAAAAGTAACAAGATGTCATTTGCTTTGCAAAAGGCCTCAGTTATTTGGTATTGTCCCCAAGATACAGTATTACATAGTGAATAAGCACTTGTTGTGTGAATGGTGTGATGTCTTCACGTGTCATTTTGGAGTAAATGAATACGTATTGATGTGTGTGACAATGTTCTGTTTTCTCTCTACAGCCATGTGCCAACGGAGGACGTTGTGTCTTGAACAACGCTAGCAGTTACACCTGTGTCTGTGCACCTGGATGGGCAGGACGTAACTGCCGCTTAAACATCAACGATTGTGTTCAGCACTGGTGTCAAAACGGAGCCACTTGTGTAGATGAGATTGACGACTACAGGTGGGTGTCTAAGGCAAGGTCTCAAATACACTATTCAGTGTTTCCCCTATATTCATTTAGCGTCACTCCAAATAATATTATATAAAAAAATTGTGAAATGTGTTGGTGAAACATTTTCAGTGTAAACTTTTAAGACTAAAACCAAATATAAAGTATGTAGAACAGAAAATGGAGCAATTTATTTTTTAAACAAGATAATCTTTGACAACTAACAGGAATAATATCAAGACAGGGAGAATCTGAAATTCCAAAAAGTCATGGCCCATTGATGTTGTTATAATGTTCAGATGGCATACGAACACGGCATTAACCATGGTAAAATGGGTAGAATTGCAGGAAACTAAGTTAAAAACTGTAGCCCCGCCCCCTTAACATTAGTAAAACGTTAAGCCTTCGAAGGCTAAGTGTTTGCTGTTCTATGTGTTTATTAGTAAAACGTGGACTTTGACCTGTCCTGGACCGGTTCCGACCGACATTTCTGTGTACGCTGTGTGAATTGTGCAACATCAACAACATTCCACATGCTGCTGTGTTACAGCCTGAATTCAAAATGGATGACTTTTTTTTTTACCCATCTACACACAATACCCCATAATGACAAAGTCAAAACATGTTTTCACTTTATTTTAGCAAATATATTGAAAGTAAATTATTGCACTCACATGCCACTCTCTGCTGTCATCTGTGATGCAGGATGTGAAATCTGACACCTTATATATAGATATTTCTGTTTGTAATTTCAACAAATTTGCAGAAATCAACAAAAAAACATATTTTCACTTTGTCATTATGGGGTATTGTGTGCAGATGGGTGAGAGAAAAAAATTGATTTAATCGATTTTGAATTCAAGCTGTAACACAGCAACACGTGGAATAAGTCAAGGGGTCTGAATCCTTTCTGAAGGCACTGTAACTGGTTTTAAGTATTGTCTATGTGTAGCCTGAGGTAGTCTCCTGATTAGGGCTGCTCCCTTCAGAGAACACACATACTGTGTCGGTGTGGGTTCAAGTCCGTCACAGGCCATTCATTCTGGCACTAAACCTCTCTCCCATCTTCCCTGTCTTTCTGTCTGTCCTCTATCCAATAAAAATACACGCTATGTTTAGGGCAACCGCTGCTCCGATGGTTACCTCAACAATGGGGTTATACGGAATAGAAAAAAGTATTGGAAACTCCATTAACAATTGCTGGTTTGCAATTCCCTCTAGGATGCTAGAATGTTCTCAACTGGCCTACCTGGTTAAATAAAGGGGAAAAAAAACTAAAAAACAAAACAAATTAAGATCCATTTAGAAATTCTCTTAAATGTTTTGGTAACACTTCACTTCAGACAGACAGCTATAATGCATTACAAGGCAGTCTTAATGCATCTTAAGACTTGTCAGAAAGTATCTATGAACTGTGTCTGTTGATATCATCTTATAATGGGAGGTCTTTGTCACCAGCTGCCTTTGTCCCAGAGGATACAGCGGTAGCTACTGTGAGATGGACGTTGATAACTGTATTGGACACCACTGCTCTGAGCACGGCGTATGTCTAGACCAACAATACAACTATACTTGTCGCTGTGAGCTCGGGTTCCAGGGGAGCTACTGTGAGCGGGAGACGGACGAGTGTAAGAGCTCCCCATGTGTCAATGGTGCCACCTGTGAGGATGTCATCGGAGGCTATCAATGCCACTGCCCCCCGGGGTTTGAAGGTAGGCCTACAGTATGTTACCACACTTGTGATAACATAAAACAATTGATTTCAGGTGAACGCACCAACTAACCGACTAACTATTGCACTGTTGGAGCTAGGAACAGAAGCATTTCGCTACACGCGCAATAGCATCTGCTAAATATGTGTATGTGACCAATAAAATGTCATTAGATTTGATTTAAAGAATAAAGAGTGTGCGGTAGGGTTTTTCTTAGTTCATTGTTGTCAATATTTGTCATCCTTTATCGTGGTGCTTTGAAATCGTTAAATGAAATCCTCAACCAAATTACAAATGAACACATTTTGTTCCCTTACCTTGAAAAACATAACGTGATAACCAAAAAGAGAACATGGCATAGAAGCATCCCCTTGAAAATATCCCATATGTACAGATGACTTCACTGAACAAAAATATAAAAGATCCCAGAAATTGTCGATACGCACAAAAACCGTATTTCTCTAAAATGTTGTGCACAAATTTGTTTACATCCCTGTTAGTGGGCATTTCTCCTTTGCCAAGATAATCCATCCACTTGACAGGTGTGGCATATAAAGAAGCTGATTAAACAGCATGATCATTACACAGGTGCACCTTGTGCTGGGGACAATTAAAGGTCACTCTAAATATGCAGTTTTTTAACACAACACAATGCCACAGATGTCTCAAGTTTTGAGGGAGAATGCAATTGGCATGCTGACTGCAGGAATGTCCACCAGAGTTGCTGCCAGAGAATTTAATGTTAATTTCTCTATCATAAGCCACCTCCAACGTCGTTTTAGAGAATTTGGCAGTACGTCCAACCGGCCTTACAACCGCAGACCACGTGTAACCATGCGACCCCAGGGCCTCCACATCCGGCTTCTTAACCTGCGGGATCGTCTGAGACCAGCCACCCAGACAGCTGATGAAACTGTGGAGTATTTCTGTCTGTAATAAAGCCCTTTTGTGAGGAAAAACTCATTCTGATTGGCTGGGCCTGGCTCCCCAGTGGGTGGGCCTATACCCTCCCAGGCCAACCCATGGCTGCACCCCTGTGCAGTCATGTGAAATCCATACATTAGGACCAAATTAATTCCTTATATGAACTGTAACTCAGTAAAATCGTTGAAATTGTTGCATGTTGCATTTATATTTTTGTTCAGTATATATTGGCACCCTTGCAATGGAGCAGAATGCTCTGTTTTCTGTTTACAATGAATGGTCAGCCTGTGCAGTCTGCTGGCTGAGGGACATTAGGTGTTCGTGCCGTACAACCATTGATTTACAATACAGCACTTGGCAGAGCTCTGTGTTCCCTTGTACCCCCATGGGAGTGTACACAATGCCATAAAGGTCCCTGAAGACAAGCTAAATTGGGGCCACAATTCAATCAAGCTGTGTGTGTGTGTGTGTGTGTGTGTGTGTGTGTGTGTGTGTGTGTGTGTGTGTGTGTGTGTGTGTGTGTGTGTGTGTGTGTGTGTGTGTGTGTGTGTGTGCACGTAGTGTAAGTAATATAAACTCAGCAAAAAAAGAAACGTCCCTTTTTCAGGACCCTGTCTTTCAAAGATAATTTGTAAAAATCCAAATAACTTCACAGATCTTCATTGTAAAGGGTTTAAACACTGTTTCATGCTTGTTCAATGAAGCCTAAACAATTAATGAACATGCACCTGTGGAACGGTCGTTAAGACACTAACAGCTTACAGACGGTAGGCAATTAAGGTCACAGTTATGAAAACTTAGGACACTAAAGAGGCCTTTCTACGGACTCTGAAAAACACCAAATGAATGATGTCTAGGGTCCCTGCTCATCTGTGTGAACGTGCCTTAGGCATGCTGCAAGGAGGCATGAGGACTGCAGATGTGGCCAGGGCAATAAATTGCAATGTCCGTACTGTGAGACCCTAAGACAGTGCTACAGAGAGACAGGACGAACAGCTGATCGTCCTCGCAATGGCAGACCACGTGTAACAACACCTGCACAGGATCGGTACATCCGAACATCACACCTGTGGGACAGGTACAGGATGGCAACAACTGCCCGAGTTACACCAGGAACGCACAATCCCTCCATCAGTGCTCAGACTGTCCGCAATAGGCTGAGAGAGGCTGGACTGAGGGCTTGTAGGCCTGTTGTATGGCAGGTCCTCACCAGACATCACTGGCAACAACGTCGCCTATGGGCACAAACCCACCGTCGCTGGACCAGATAGGACTTGCAAAAAGTGCTCTTCACTGAGGAGTCACGGTTTTGTCTCACCAGGGGTGATGGTCGGATTCGTGTTAATTGTCGAAGGAATGAGCGTTACACCGATGCCTGTACTCTGGAGCGGGATTGATTTGGTCCCATAGCATCATCGGACTGAGCATGTTGTCGTTGCTGGCAATCTCAACACTGTGCGTTACAAGGAAGACATCCTCCTCCCTCATGTGGTACCCTTCCTGCAGGCTCATCCTGACATGACCTTCCAGCATAACAATGCCACCAGCCATACTGCTCATTCTGTGCATGATTTCCTGCAAGACAGGAATGTCAGTGTTCTGCCATGGCCAGTGAAGATCCTGGATCTCAATCCCATTGAGCACGTCTTGGACCTGTTGGATCGGAGGGTGGGGACTAGGGCCATTCCCCGAGAAATGTTCGGGAACTTGCAGGTGCCTTGGTGGAAGAGTGGGGTAACATCTCACAGCAAGAACTGGTAAATCTGGTGCAGTCCATGAGGAGGAGATGCACTGCAGTACTTAAAGCAGCTGGTGGCCACACCAGATACTGACTGTTACTTTTGATTTTGACCCCCCCTTTGTTCAGGGACACATTATTCCATTTCTGTTAGTCACATGTCTGTTGAACTTGTTGAGTTTATGTCTCAGTTGTTGAATCTTGTTATGTTCATACAAATATTTACACATGTTAAGTTTGCTGAAAATAAACGCAGTTGACAGTGAGAGGACGGTTATTCTTTTTCTGAGTTTACTACTTATTCTGCTGTTGTACATGCGTTACATAATGTGATCCTATGTTACATCATTATATGAGTGTGAAGGTGTCAATAAGCATTACTGATGTTCCTTACTTTACTTGGGAAGCATTTTTATAATATAGAAAGTCACTTTGTCGTACGGACATCACATTATACTGGTGCTGGTATTACCCATTTGCCCAGAACATGATCATATCAAGTACAGTACACTGTAGAGTGAACAGACAATAGAAGGTGTTTACATTATAACACATCAACAATAAGCTTAGAAAAGTACACCAAGCCAACTGAAATGTGCACAGAGCATCCACAGAACGTACACCACAAGGTATATGTACAGACTGTCATCTGTTGTGTTTCCAGGAAGATGGTGCTCAGAGAATGTTAATGACTGCTGGTCAAGGCCTTGTTTGAATGGAGGTTCCTGTATGGATCTGCTGAATGGATACATCTGCCACTGTCCTTTGGGTGAGTACTCTGCTGACTAGCATAGCAGCATAGAAATCACTGTCCTTTTGGTGAGTACTCTACTGACTAGCTTAGAACCATAAAAATCATTGTCCTTTTGGTAAGTACTCTGCTGACTAGCATAGCAGCATAGAAATCACTGTCCTTTTGGTGAGTACTCTACTGACTAGGATAGCAGCATAGAAATCACTGTCCTTTTGGTGAGTACTCTACTGACTAGCATAGCAGCATAGAAATCACTGTCCTTTTGGTGAGTACTCTACTGACTAGCATAGCAGCATAGAAATCACTGTCCTTTTAGTGAGTACTCTACTGACCAGCATAGCAGCATAGAAATCACTGTCCTTTTGGTGTGTACTCTACTGACTAGCATAGCAGCATAGAAATCACTGTCCTTTTGTTGAGTACTCTACTGACTAGCATAGCAGCATAGAAATCACTGTCCTTTTGGTAAGTACTCTACTGACTAGCATAGCAGCATAGAAATCATTGTCCTTTTGGTGAGTACTCTACTGACTAGCATAGCAGCATAGAAATCACTGTCCTTTTGGTGAGTACTCTACTGACTAGCATAGCAGCATAGAAATCACTGTCCTTTTGGTAAGTACTCTACTGACTAGCATAGCAGCATAGAAATCACTGTCCTTTTGGTGAGTACTCTACTGACTAGCATAGCAGCATAGAAATCACTGTCCTTTTGGTAAGTACTCTACTGACTAGCTTAGAACCATAAAAATCACTGTCCTTTTGGTAAGTACTCTACTGACTAGCATAGCAGCATAGAAATCACTGTCCTTTTGGTGAGTACTCTACTGACTAGCATAGAAGCATAGAAATCACTGTCCTTTTGGTGAGTACTCTACTGACTAGCATAGCAGCATAGAAATCACTGTCCTTTTGGTGAGTACTCTACTGACTAGCATAGCAGCATAGAAATCACTGTCCTTTTGGTGAGTACTCTACTGACTAGCATAGCAGCATAGAAATCACTGTCCTTTTGGTAAGTACTCTACTGACTAGCATAGCAGCATAGAAATCACTGTCCTTTTGGTAAGTACTCTACTGACTAGCATAGCAGCATAGAAATCATGCACCATGCCTTATACTGTACAGTGCCTTCAGAAAGTATTCATACCCTAATTTCACATTTAGTTGTGTTACAGCCGGCATTTTTTCTCATCCATCTACACACAATATCCCATAATGATAAAGTGAAAACATGTTTTAGAAATGTTAGCACATTTTTTGTAAAAAAAAAAAATCATCACCTTTTTTCACAATTTTTTCACCAAATGAATAAGGAAATATCTCATTTACATAAGTATTCACACCCCTGAGTCAATACATGTTAGGATCACCTGGCAGTGATTTTAGCTGGGAGTCTTTCTTTCAAAAAAACAGATAAAGCAACACCTCACCGCACAATGCCTCTCACTTATTGACCTAGATAGTTTGTGTGTATTGATATGTAGGCTACGTGTGCATTTTTTAAATGTAGTTCTATCCTTGAGCTCTTGTCTATTAATGTTCTGTATTATGTCATGTTTTGTGTGGACCCCAGGAAGAGTAGCTGCTGCTTTCGCAACAGCCAATGGGGATCATAATACAATACCAAAAATGTCAAAAAACATAATTCCACTTATGGGATATTGTGTGCAGGCCAATTACAAAAGTCTAAATTTAATCGATTTTGATTTCAGGCTGTAATGTAACAAAATGTGGAAAAGTCAAGGGATGTGAATACTTTCTGAAGCCACTGTAGCTACAGAAAAATAACTATTCAGACCCCTTCCCCTTTTCCACAGTTAGTTACATTACAGCCTTATTCTAAAATTGATTAAAAAAATAAAAACAGAAATACCTTATTTACGTAAGTATTCAGACCCTTTGCTATGAGACTCGAAATTAAGCTCAGGTGCATGCTGTTATCATTGATGTTTCTACAACTTGATTGGAGTCCACCTGTGGTAAATTCAATTGATTGGACATGATTTGGAAAGGCACACACCTGTCTATATAAGGTCCCACAGTTGACAGTGCATGTCAGAGCAAAAACCAAGCCATGAGGTCGAAGGAATTGTCTGTAGATCTCAGAGACAGGATCATGTTGAGGCACAGATCTGTGGAAGGGTACCAAAACATTGATGCAACATTGAAGGTCTCTAAGGACACATTGGCCGCCATCATTCTTAAATGGAAGACGTTTGGAACCATCAAGACTCTTGCTAGAGCTGCCCGGCCAAACTGAGAAAACAGGGGGAAAGGGCCTTGGTCAGGGATGTGACTAAGAACCCAATGGTCACTCTGACAGAGCTCCAGAGTTCCTCTGGGGAGATGGAAGAACCTTCCAGAAGGTCAACCATTTCTGCAGCACTCCACTAATCAGGCCTTTATGGTAGAGTCAGACGGAAACCACTCCTCTGTAAAATGCACGACAGCCTGCTTGGAGTTTGCCAAAATGCACCTAAAGGACTCTCAGACTATGAGATGAAACCAAGATTGAACTCTTTGGCCTGAATGCCAAGCGTCATGTCAGGAGGAAACCTGGCACCATTCCTATGGTGAAGCATGGTGGTGGAAGCGTCATGCTGTGGGTATGTTTTTCAGCGGCAGGGACTGGGAGACTAGTCAGGATCGAGGGAAAGATAAACGTAGCGAAGTACAGAGAGATCCTTAAAAACCTGCTCCAGAGCGCTCAGGACCTCAGAAGGTTCACCTTCCAACAGGACAACGACCCTAAGCACTCAGCAAAGACAACGCAGTGGCTTCGGGACAAGTCCCTGAATGTCCTTGAGTGGCCCCATCATCCCCAAGAAGAATCGAGGCTGTAATCGCTGCCAAAGGTGCTTCAACAAAGTACTGAGTGAAGGGTCTGAATACATAGATAATTTCATTTTACATTTTTTATACATTTGCAAAAACCTTGTTTTTGCTTAGTCATTATGGGGTATTGTGTGTAGATTGATAAGGGGAAATAAACAATTTTATCAATTTTAGAATAAGGCTGAAACGTAACAAAATATGGAAAAGGTCAAGGGGTCTGAATACTTCTCGAATGCACTGTATATGTTACAATGAAACATTTGGCCAATAAATGCATACAGATCCTATAATTGAATATAATCTATTCTATAATTGAATGAATTATAGGATCTTTATGATGACATGAATGTTGGAAATAGTTGGTATGTTTAGTGGTATAGAAATCATGCCGCGTTTAAAGTTTCGCTCTGATATTATTGGTATCCTTGCATCCTTACAATGGAGTGAATATACAATAGAATGGTCACTTTCTGTTTAAATGAAGGTTACAAGAAATGTTTAACAATGACACAATACATTTCCCAGATGTACATTATTGACCCTAATATGATATAAACACCAACAGACAATGTTGTTACTATACACTTTCTACATGCATTGCACCTGTAAAAAGATCATTCAATTTAGCTTAATGTGCAGTACCCCCCCGAAAACAATATATCACTAATCTCCTAATGTTATTGCGTGACAATAAAACACGGAAGTGAAATACATCATCGTAAATTTTCGGTTGAAAATGTATGAAACAAACTTCTCTGTCATTTAGTGGAAGTTGAAGTGGAGGGAAAGCAGACCCCCAGTAAAACAGTAAAACATCCATTATTGCTCAGATTTCTATGGCAGATTCAGAGACTAAGGTGTGTTTTAATCTGGTTTGCGTTTTCCGGGAATTGAATTAGATAAGTGACTTGCGATGTTTACTTCATAGATGGAACAAATGTAACAGAAAAAGGGTGTCTGCAAGGTTAACACAATTTTCACAACCATGCTTCCGATGTCTATCTCCTTCAGCCTCTCTGTGGTGCTATCTCCAAATGTAAAACATGGATATACTTATATTTTTGTGGGATTTCAGGGAACAAGGACAAATTGACGTTTTGGTTCTGGTCTATTTTCTAAACAGGAACACTATAGACTATACATAGAACGTGTGTGTGTGTGTGTGTGTGTGTGTGTGTGTGTGTGTGTGTGTGTGTGTGTGTGTGTGTGTGTGTGTGTGTGCGCGTGCGTTTCTTTATCATTTAAATTGATGGAGTTTGAGGGACTAGAATGAATGGTGGCTGGTGCTGGAGATAAAAATATATAAATGTCTACAGAGTTCAAAAGGTACTCACGCTCAAACCATAACAATGTTCAAACCAAGGAGACTGAGAACATGCTGCATTGAATTCATGCTTGAAAGAATACATAAGGTGAAAGTACTCAACAAAACAAGGTCACATTTCAGCTTCTACACCTTCATCCATGCTTTACAAACCGTTTCAGCTTCTACACCTTCATCTATGCTTTACAAACCATTTCAGCTTCTACGCCTTCATCTATGCTTTACAAACCGTTTCGGCATCTACACCTTCATCCATGCTTTACAAACCGTTTCAGCATCTACACCTTCATCCATGCTTTACAAACCGTTTCAGCTTCTACGCCTTCATCTATGCTTTACAAACCGTTTCAGCATCTACACCTTCATCCATGCTTTACAAACCGTTTCAGCTTCTACACCTTCATCCATGCTTTACAAACCGTTTCAGCTTCTACGCCTTCATCCATGCTTTACAAACCGTTTCAGCTTCTACACCTTCATCCATGCTTTACAAACCGTTTCAGCTTCTACACCTTCATCCATGCTTTACAAACCGTTTCAGCTTCTACACCTTCATCCATGCTTTACAAACCGTTTCGGCATCTACACCTTCATCCATGCTTTACAAACCGTTTCAGCATCTACACCTTCATCCATGCTTTACAAACCGTTTCAGCTTCTACGCCTTCATCTATGCTTTACAAACCGTTTCAGCATCTACACCTTCATCCATGCTTTACAAACCGTTTCAGCTTCTACACCTTCATCCATGCTTTACAAACCGTTTCAGCTTCTACGCCTTCATCCATGCTTTACAAACCATTTCAGCTTCTACACCTTCATCCATGCTTTACAAACCGTTTCAGCTTCTACACCTTCATCCATGCTTTACAAACCGTTTCAGCTTCTACTCCTTCATCTATGCTTTACAAACCGTTTCACCATCTACACCTTCATCCATGCTTTACAAACCGTTTCACCATCTACACCTTCATCCATGCTTTACAAACCGTTTCAGCTTCTACTCCTTCATCCATGCTTTACAAACCGTTTCAGCTTCTACTCCTTCATCTATGCTTTACAAACCGTTTCACCATCTACACCTTCATCCATGCTTTACAAACCGTTTCAGCATCTACGCCTTCATCCATGCGTTGCAAACCGTTTCAGCTTCTACACCTTCATTCATCCTTTACAGACCAATTAAATACACACATACTTAAGAAGACACAGCTGTGCGTCACCGATGCACGGTAGCAAGTTCTTTATAATGTACATGCCTCATGCTGCAATAATGTAGTCATTTTTAGAAAGGCGTTTACATTTTACAAGCCTCAGTAGAAAACAATCATATGAAATTCAACCAACAGATGAGAGCAGCCATAATGTCTTGGTGTTTTTAATGGTCAACAGAATAAGAAAGCCAAACAGACCTGAGGTACACTAATGTAATGTTATTTTGATGTACGGCATGATGGCCCCATTTGGATTTTGAATAGATGTTTGACCATCTTCCACTGCATCTGTGTTGGTTTGTGAATATTGGATGGCATGCTGTTTTACTACTGCTTGTCAGCTGGCTCTACAGTTATAATATAATAATGGACCACCACAAGCTGTGTGTGCCCTGTTCCCTATCTAGTGCAATACTTTTGACTAGGGCCAATAGGAAATAAATAGGGAATAGGGTGCCATTTGGGACACGACCCTTGTCACGTAGGGACGCAGCCCTTGTCGTGTAGGTACGCAGGCCTTGTCATGTAGGGACGCAGCCCTTGTCATGTAGGGACGCAGCCCTTGTCATGTAGGGACGCAGCCCTTGTCATGTAGGGACGCAGCCCTTGTCATGTAGGGACGCAGCCCTTGTCATGTAGGGACGCAGCCCTTGTCGTGTAGGGACGCAGCCCTTGTCGTGTAGGGACGCAGCCCTTGTCGTGTAGGTACGCAGCCCTTGTCGTGTAGGTACGCAGGCCTTGTCGTGTAGGGACGCAGGCCTTGTCGTGTAGGGACGCAGCCCTTGTCGTGTAGGGACGCAGGCCTTGTCGTGTAGGGACGCAGGCCTTGTCGTGTAGGGACGCAGGCCTTGTCGTGTAGGGACGCAGGCCTTGTCGTGTAGGGACGCAGCCTTTGTCGTGTAGGGACGCAGGCCTTGTCGTGTAGGGACGCAGGCCTTGTCGTGTAGGGACGCAGGCCTCGACGTGTAGGGACGCAGGCCTCGACGTGTAGGGACGCAGGCCTCGTCGTGTAGGGACGCAGGCCTCGTCGTGTAGGGACGCAGGCCTCGTCGTGTAGGGACGCAGGCCTCGTCGTGTAGGGACGCAGGCCTCGTCGTGTAGGGACGCAGGCCTCGTCGTGTAGGGACGCAGGCCTCGTCGTGTAGGGACGCAGGCCTCGTCGTGTAGGGACGCAGGCCTCGTCGTGTAGGGACGCAGCTCTCGTCATGCAGGGACGCAGCTCTCGTCGTGCAGGGACGCAGCCCTCGTCGTGTAGGGACGCAGGATTTGTCGTGCAGGGACGCAGCCCTCGTCGTGTAGGGACGCAGGATTTGGCGTGCAGGGACGCAGGCCTTGTCGTGCAGGGACGCAGGCCTTGTCGTGCATGGACGCAGGATTCGTCGTGCAGGGACGCAGGCCTCGTCGTGCAGGGACGCAGGCCTCGTCGTGCAGGGACGCAGGCCTCGTCGTGCAGGGACGCAGGCCTCGTCGTGCAGGGACGCAGGCCTCGTCGTGCAGGGACGCAGGCCTCGTCGTGCAGGGACGCAGGCCTCGTCGTGCAGGGACGCAGGCCTCGTCGTGCAGGGACGCAGGCCTCGTCGTGCAGGGACGCAGGCCTCGTCGTGTAGGGACGCAGGCCTTGTCATGTAGGGACGCAGGCCTTGTCGTGCAGGACAAAGGCTGGACGTAGCCCTTGTCATGCAGGGACGCAGCCCTTGTCGTGTAGAGACGCAGGCCTTGTCGTATAGGGACGCAGGCCTTGTCGTATAGGGACGCAGGCCTTGTCGTGTAGGGACGCAGCCCTTGTCGTGTAAGGACGCAGGCCTTGTCATGTAGGGACGCAGCCCTTGTCGTTTAAGGACGCAGGCCTTGTCGTGTAGGGACGCAGGCCTTGTCGTGTAGGGACGCAGGCCTTGTCGTGTAGGGACGCAGGCCTTGTCGTGTAGGGACGCAGGCCTTGTCGTGTAGGGACGCAGGCCTTGTCGTGTAGGGACTCAGGCCTTGTCGTGTAGGGACGCAGCCCTTATCGTGTAGGGACGCAGGCCTTGTCGTGTAAGGACGCAGGCCTTGTCGTGTAGGGACGCAGCCCTTGTCGTGCAGGGACGCAGCCCTTATCGTGTAGGGACGCAGGCCTTGTCGTGTAGGGACGCAGCCCTTGTCGTGTAGGGACGCAGCCCTTGTCGTGCAGGGACGCAGCCCTTATCGTGTAGGGACGCAGCCCTTATCGTGTAGGGACGCAGCCTTTGTCGTGCAGGGACGCAGCCCTTGTCGTGTAGGGACGCAGCCCTTGTCGTGTAGGGACGCAGCCCTTGTCGTGCAGGGACGCAGGCCTTGTCGTGTAGGGACGCAGCCCTTGTCGTGTAGGGACGCAGCCCTTGTCGTGTAGGGACGCAGCCCTTGTCGTGCAGGGACGCAGCCCTTATTGTGTAGGGACGCAGCCCTTGTCGTGTAGGGACGCAGCCCTTGTCGTGTAGGGACGCAGCCCTTGTCGTGTAGGGACGCAGGCCTTGTCGTGTAGGGACGCAGCCCTTGTCGTGTAGGGACGCAGCCCTTGTCGTGTAGGGACGCAGGCCTTGTCGTGTAGGGACGCAGGCCTTGTCGTGTAGGGACGCAGCTCTTGTCGTGTAGGGACGCAGCCCTTGTCGTGTAGGGACGCAGCCCTTGTCGTGCAGGGACGCAGCCCTTGTCGTGCAGGGACGCAGCCCTTGTCGTGCAGGGACGCAGGCCTTGTCGTGCAGGGACGCAGCCCTTGTCGTGCAGGGACGCAGGCCTTGTCGTGCAGGGACGCAGGCCTTGTCGTGCAGGGACGCAGCCCTTATCGTGCAGGGACGCAGCCCTTATCGTGCAGGGACGCAGCCCTTATCGTGTAGGGACGCAGGCCTTGTCGTGTAGGGACGCAGCCCTTGTCGTGCAGGGACGCAGCCCTTGTCGTGTAGGGACGCAGCCCTTATCGTGTAGGGACGCAGCCCTTATCGTGTAGGGACGCAGCCCTTATCGTGTAGGGACGCAGCCCTTATCGTGTAGGGACGCAGGCCTTATCGTGCAGGGACGCAGCCCTTATCGTGTATGGACGCAGGCCTTGTCGTGTAGGGACGCAGCCCTTGTCGTGCAGGGACGCAGCCCTTATCGTGCAGGGACGCAGCCCTTATCGTGTAGGGACGCAGGCCTTGTCGTGTAGGGACGCAGCCCTTGTCGTGCAGGGACGCAGCCCTTATCGGGTAGGGACGCAGCCCTTATCGTGTAGGGACGCAGCCCTTGTCGTGCAGGGACGCAGCCCTTGTCGTGCAGGGACGCAGCCCTTGTCTTGCAGGGACGCAGGCCTTGTCGTGTAGGGACGCAGGCCTTGTCGTGTAGGGACGCAGCCCTTATCGTGTAGGGACGCAGCCCTTATCGTGTAGGGACGCAGCCCTTGTCGTGTAAGGACGCAGCCCTTGTCGTGTAGGGACGCAGCCCTTATCGTGTAGGGACGCAGCCCTTATCGTGTAGGGACGCAGGCCTTGTCGTGTAGGGACGCAGCCCTTGTCGTGTAGGGACGCAGCCCTTGTCGTGTAGGGACGCAGCCCTTGTCGTGCAGGGACGCAGCCCTTATCGTGTAGGGACGCAGCCCTTGTCGTGTAGGGACGCAGCCCTTGTCGTGTAGGGACGCAGCCCTTGTCGTGTAGGGACGCAGCCCTTGTCGTGTAGGGACGCAGCCCTTGTCGTGTAGGGACGCAGGCCTTGTCGTGTAGGGACGCAGCCCTTGTCGTGTAGGGACGCAGCCCTTGTCGTGTAGGGACGCAGGCCTTGTCGTGTAGGGACGCAGCTCTTGTCGTGTAGGGACGCAGCCCTTGTCGTGTAGGGACGCAGCTCTTGTCGTGTAGGGACGCAGCCCTTGTCGTGCAGGGACGCAGCCCTTGTCGTGCAGGGACGCAGCCCTTGTCGTGCAGGGACGCAGGCCTTGTCGTGCAGGGACGCAGCCCTTGTCGTGCAGGGACGCAGGCCTTGTCGTGCAGGGACGCAGCCCTTATCGTGCAGGGACGCAGCCCTTATCGTGCAGGGACGCAGCCCTTATCGTGCAGGGACGCAGCCCTTATCGTGCAGGGACGCAGCCCTTATCGTGCAGGGACGCAGGCCTTATCGTGCAGGGACGCAGGCCTTGTCGTGCAGGGACGCAGCCCTTATCGTGCAGGGACGCAGCCCTTGTCGTGCAGGGACGCAGCCCTTATCGTGCAGGTACGCAGCCCTTGTCGTGCAGGGACGCAGGCCTCGTCGTGCAGGGACGCAGGCCTCGTCGTGCAGGGACGCAGGCCTCGTCGTGCAGGGACGCAGGCCTCGTCGTGCAGGGACGCAGGCCTCGTCGTGCAGGGACGCAGGCCTCGTCGTGCAGGGACGCAGCCCTCGTCGTGCAGGGACGCAGCCCTCGTCGTGCAGGGACGCAGCCCTCGTCGTGCAGGGACGCAGCCCTCGTCGTGCAGGGACGCAGCTCTCGTCGTGCAGGGACGCAGCTCTCGTCGTGCAGGGACGCAGGCCTTGTCGTGTAGGGACGCAGGCCTCGACGTGTAGGGACGCAGGCCTCGTCGTGTAGGGACGCAGGCCTCGTCGTGTAGGGACGCAGGCCTCGTCGTGTAGGGACGCAGCCCTCGTCGTGTAGGGACGCAGCCCTTGTCGTGCAGGGACGCAGCTCTCGTCGTGCAGGGACGCAGCCCTCGTCGTGTAGGGACGCAGGATTTGTCTTGCAGGGACGCAGCCCTCGTCGTGTAGGGACGCAGGATTTGGCGTGCAGGGACGCAGGCCTTGTCGTGCAGGGACGCAGGCCTTGTCGTGCATGGACGCAGGATTCGTCGTGCAGGGACGCAGGCCTCGTCGTGCAGGGACGCAGGCCTCGTCGTGCAGGGACGCAGGCCTCGTCGTGCAGGGACGCAGGCCTCGTCGTGCAGGGACGCAGGCCTCGTCGTGCAGGGACGCAGGCCTCGTCGTGCAGGGACGCAGGCCTCGTCGTGCAGGAACGCAGGCCTCGTCGTGCAGGGACGCAGGCCTCGTCGTGTAGGGACGCAGGCCTCGTCGTGTAGGGACGCAGCCCTCGTCGTGTAGGGACGCAGCCCTTGTCGTGCAGGGACGCAGCTCTCGTCGTGCAGGGACGCAGCCCTCGTCGTGTAGGGACGCAGGATTTGTCGTGCAGGGACGCAGCCCTCGTCGTGCAGGGACGCAGGATTTGTCGTGCAGGGACGCAGGCCTTGTCGTGCAGGGACGCAGGCCTCGTCGTGCAGGGACGCAGCCCTCGTCGTGCAGGGACGCAGCCCTTGTCGTGCAGGGACGCAGCCCTTGTTGTGCAGGGACGCAGCCTTTGTCGTGCAGGCACGCAGGCCTCATCGTGCAGGGACGCAGCCCTCGTCGTGCAGGGACGCAGCCCTCGTCGTGCAGGTACGCAGCCCTTGTCGTGCAGGGACGCAGCCTTTGTCGTGCAGGGACGCAGGCCTTGTCGTGCAGGTACGCAGCCCTTGTCGTGCAGGTACGCAGCCCTTGTCGTGTAGGGACGCAGGCCTCGTCGTGCAGGGACGCAGCCCTTGTCGTGCAGGGACGCAGGCCTTGTCGTGCAGGTACGCAGCCCTTGTCGTGTAGGGACGCAGCCCTTGTCGTGTAAGGACATAGGCCTTGTCATGTAGGGACGCAGGCCTTGTCATGTAGGGACGCAGGCCTTGTCGTGCAGGACAAAGGCTGGACGCAGCCCTTGTCATGCAGGGACGCAGCCCTTGTCGTGTAGAGACGCAGGCCTTGTCGTATAGGGACGCAGGCCTTGTCGTATAGGGACGCAGGCCTTGTCGTGTAGGGACGCAGCCCTTGTCGTGTAAGGACGCAGGCCTTGTCATGTAGGGACGCAGCCCTTGTCGTGTAAGGACGCAGGCCTTGTCGTGTAGGGACGCAGGCCTTGTCGTGTAGGGACGCAGGCCTTGTCGTGTAGGGACGCAGGCCTTGTCGTGTAGGGACGCAGGCCTTGTCGTGCAGGTACGCAGCCCTTGTCGTGTAGGGACGCAGGCCTCGTCGTGTAGGGACGCAGGCCTCGTCGTGCAGGGACGCAGCCCTTGTCGTGCAGGGACGCAGCCTTTGTCGTGCAGGGACGCAAGCCTTGTCATGCAGGTACGCAGCCCTTGTCGTGTAGGGACGCAGCCCTTGTCGTGTAAGGACGCAGGCCTTGTCATGTAGGGACGCAGGCCTTGTCGTGCAGGACAAAGGCTGGACGCAGCCCTTGTCATGCAGGGACGCAGCCCTTGTCGTGTAGAGACGCAGGCCTTGTCGTATAGGGACGCAGGCCTTGTCGTGTAGGGACGCAGGCCTTGTCGTGTAGGGACGCAGCCCTTGTCGTGTAAGGACGCAGGCCTTGTCGTGTAGGGACGCAGCCCTTGTCGTGTAAGGACGCAGCCCTTGTCGTGTAGGGACGCAGCCCTTGTCGTGCAGGGACGCAGCCCTTATCGTGTAGGGACGCAGGCCTTGTCGTGTAGGGACGCAGCCCTTGTCGTGTAGGGACGCAGCCCTTATCGTGTAGGGACGCAGCCCTTATCGTGTAGGGACGCAGGCCTTGTCGTGCAGGGACGCAGCCCTTATTGTGTAGGGACGCAGCCCTTGTCGTGTAGGGACGCAGCCCTTGTCGTGTAGGGACGCAGCCCTTGTCGTGTAGGGACGCAGGCCTTGTCGTGTAGGGACGCAGGCCTTGTCGTGTAGGGACGCAGCCCTTGTCGTGTAGGGACGCAGGCCTTGTCGTGTAGGGACGCAGGCCTTGTCGTGTAGGGACGCAGCCCTTGTCGTGTAGGGACGCAGGCCTTGTCGTGTAGGGACGCAGCTCTTGTCGTGTAGGGACGCAGCCCTTGTCGTGTAGGGACGCAGCTCTTGTCGTGTAGGGACGCAGCCCTTGTCGTGCAGGGACGCAGCCCTTGTCGTGCAGGGACGCAGGCCTTGTCGTGCAGGGACGCAGCCCTTGTCGTGCAGGGACGCAGGCCTTGTCGTGCAGGGACGCAGCCCTTATCGTGCAGGGACGCAGCCCTTATCGTGCAGGGACGCAGCCCTTATCGTGCAGGGACGCAGCCCTTATCGTGCAGGGACGCAGGCCTTATCGTGCAGGGACGCAGCCCTTATCGTGCAGGGACGCAGGCCTTGTCGTGCAGGGACGCAGCCCTTATCGTGCAGGGACGCAGCCCTTGTCGTGCAGGGACGTAGCCCTTATCGTGCAGGGACGCAGCCCTTATCGTGCAGGGACGCAGGCCTTGTCGTGCAGGGACGCAGCCCTTATCGTGCAGGGACGCAGCCCTTGTCGTGCAGGTACGCAGCCCTTATCGTGCAGGTACGCAGCCCTTATCGTGCAGGGACGCAGGCCTCGTCGTGCAGGGACGCAGGCCTCGTCGTGCAGGGACGCAGGCCTCGTCGTGCTTTGACGCAGGCCTCGTCGTGCAGGGACGCAGGCCTCGTCGTGCAGGGACGCAGGCCTCGTCGTGCAGGGACGCAGGCCTCGTCGTGCAGGCACGCAGGCCTCGTCGTGCAGGGACGCAGCCCTCGTCGTGCAGGGACGCAGCCCTCGTCGTGCAGGGACGCAGCCCTCGTCGTGCAGGGACGCAGCCTTTGTCGTGCAGGCACGCAGGCCTCGTCGTGCAGGGACGCAGCCCTCGTCGTGCAGGGACGCAGCCCTCGTCGTGCAGGTACGCAGCCCTCGTCGTGCAGGGACGCAGCCTTTGTCGTGCAGGGACGCAGGCCTTGTCGTGCAGGTACGCAGCCCTTGTCGTGTAGGGACGCAGGCCTCGTCGTG
Source organism: Salvelinus namaycush (assembly GCF_016432855.1). Classification (NCBI taxonomy): domain Eukaryota; kingdom Metazoa; phylum Chordata; class Actinopteri; order Salmoniformes; family Salmonidae; genus Salvelinus; species Salvelinus namaycush. Next base: position 240,834 of record NW_024059975.1, read on the forward strand.
TAGGGACGCAGGCCTCGTCGTGTAGGGACGCAGGCCTCGTCGTGCAGGGACGCAGCCCTTGTCGTGCAGGGACGCAGCCTTTGTCGTGCAGGGACGCAGCCTTTGTCGTGCAGGGACGCAAGCCTTGTCATGCAGGTACGCAGCCCTTGTCGTGTAGGGACGCAGCCCTTGTCGTGTAAGGACATAGGCCTTGTCATGTAGGGACGCAGGCCTTGTCGTGCAGGACAAAGGCTGGACGCAGCCCTTGTCATGCAGGGACGCAGCCCTTGTCGTGTAGAGACGCAGGCCTTGTCGTATAGGGACGCAGGCCTTGTCGTATAGGGACGCAGGCCTTGTCGTGTAGGGACGCAGCCCTTGTCGTGTAAGGACGCAGGCCTTGTCGTGTAGGGACGCAGCCCTTGTCGTGTAAGGACGCAGGCCTTGTCGTGTAGGGACGCAGGCCTTGTCGTGTAGGGACGCAGGCCTTGTCGTGTAGGGACGCAGGCCTTGTCGTGTAGGGACGCAGGCCTTGTCGTGTAGGGACGCAGGCCTTGTCGTGTAGGGACGCAGGCCTTGTCGTGTAGGGACGCAGCCCTTATCGTGTAGGGACGCAGGCCTTGTCGTGTAGGGACGCAGCCCTTGTCGTGTAAGGACGCAGCCCTTGTCGTGTAGGGACGCAGCCCTTGTCGTGCAGGGACGCAGCCCTTATCGTGTAGGGACGCAGGCCTTGTCGTGTAGGGACGCAGCCCTTGTCGTGTAGGGACGCAGCCCTTATCTTGTAGGGACGCAGCCCTTATCGTGTAGGGACGCAGCCCTTATCGTGTAGGGACGCAGGCCTTATCGTGCAGGGACGCAGCCCTTATCGTGTATGGACGCAGGCCTTGTCGTGTAGGGACGCAGCCCTTATCGTGTAGGGACGCAGGCCTTGTCGTGTAGGGACGCAGCCCTTGTCGTGTAGGGACGCAGCCCTTGTCTTGCAGGGACGCAGGCCTTGTCGTGTAGGGACGCAGGCCTTGTCGTGTAGGGACGCAGGCCTTGTCGTGTAGGGACGCAGGCCTTGTCGTGTAGGGACGCAGGCCTTGTCGTGTAGGGACGCAGGCCTTGTCGTGTAGGGACGCAGGCCTTGTCGTGTAGGGACACTTGTTGACATTTACATAAACACACCTCTTCAAGCACATTGTTTTCCTTTCCACATAAAATAATAAATACATTTAGATTTACTGCATTTCTGACATACGATTTCTGATATCTGAGTGGCTTGAATAACACTGTACTAGATGGAGTCTAATTTGTAACAATCATAGATGTATTTAATGTATTGAGTTAAGTTATTTATTTAATTCTGTAAGCACAATATAGTGTTTCGTGAATGATATTGCCACTACAGAGGTTAAGAATTCATGTTTTGTAAACACATTGCCGCTACAGAGGTTAAGAATGAATTTACCCACAACGATGGTTCGTCCCAAATGGCACTCTACTCCCTACAGTGTATAGTGCTTTACTTTTGACCAAGTAGTGGACTACACAATGAATATGGTACCATTTGAGATCAGATCATGTGTTCCAGGCATTTTGATCATTAAACTCATACTGGTAATGCAGTGATATTTGTCTTGATTTTTGCAAATAGACAGCCATCTGTTTCTTTACAGGGGGATTTTAATCATGGAGATTCATTTCAATTTATCCCTTTTTATACTTCATTAATATATCAGCGTCATGCAATATTGTTGTTGTCATTTCTCATGTCATAGTGATCTGAGGTGGTTATCTGAGGCATTGGATGAGTCCCAAATGGCACCCTATTCCCTATATAGTACACTACCTTTGAAATATAGTGCTATAGTGCCTCCCTAATCCAGGGAACTGATACATAGACATGGGTTCAAGTACCTGTTTGAAGCCTTTCAAATACGTTGAGTGTTTGTTGTGTAGTCTACCTGGAGTAGTGCCAGGTGGACGAGGTTGGCACCTTCTGTACTTTTCTTTTGATTCCATCACAACAGGCAAGCTTAGTCAATCACAGTTTTAAGTATTTAGGATGATTTAAAATAGTATTTGAACCCAGGCCTGCTGATACAAGCTTCTACTGCTGTACTGTGACAGTGTGGTGAATGTGTACGGATCCTTGCACTTCATTATTTGTGAAATGAGATTCGACAAAGCACATACAGCAGAAAAGCTTAAAAATGCTTTTTGCTGGTCTCAGGTGGTTTGCTGGTTGTTGTTGCTTAGAGTCATTTTTCTCTACCTATTCATCCTGGCAGGATATCTGCATAAATTCGGCATATCATTGTTCCTCCTCCATTTGTATAAAGAACAAACTTTCTGAGTTTCTCTGATAGCAGCTTTAGGATTCCTCAGTTTCAATACACATGTTGATTGATTACCAGTTTCATTATTGTAGAGGGGTGCTAAGAGACTTCAGGTTCAGGAGATTATTGTAGAGGGGTGCTAAGAGTTCAGGTTCAGGAGATTATTGTAGAGGGGTGCTAAGAGTTCAGGTTCAGGAGATTATTGTAGAGGGGTGCTAAGAGATCAGGTTCAGGAGATTATTGTAGAGGAGTGCTAAGAGAGTTCAGGTTCAGGAGAGTATTGTAGAGGGGTGCTAAGAGATCAGGTTCAGGAGATTATTGTAGAGGGGTGCTAAGAGAGTTCAGGTTCAGGAGATTATTGTAGAGGGGTGCTAAGAGTTCAGGTTCAGGAGATTATTGTAGAGGGGTGCTAAGAGAGTTCAGGTTCAGGAGATTATTGTAGAGGGGTGCTAAGAGAGATCAGGTTCAGGAGATTATTGTAGAGGGGTGCTAAGAGTTCAGGTTCAGGAGATTATTGTAGAGGGGTGCTAAGAGTTCAGGTTCAGGAGATTATTGTAGAGGAGTGCTAAGAGTTCAGGTTCAGGAGATTATTGTAGAGGGGTGCTAAGAGAGATCAGGTTCAGGAGATTATTGTAGAGGGGTGCTAAGAGAGTTCAGGTTCAGGAGATTATTGTAGAGGGGTGCTAAGAGTTCAGGTTCAGGAGAGTATTGTAGAGGGGTGCTAAGAGAGTTCAGGTTCAGGAGATTATTGTAGAGGGGTGCTAAGAGAGTTCAGGTTCAGGAGATTATTGTAGAGGGGTGCTAAGAGTTCAGGTTCAGGAGATTATTGTAGAGGGGTGCTAAGAGAGTTCAGGTTCAGGAGGTTATTGTAGAGGGGTGCTAAGAGAGTTCAGGTTCAGGAGATTATTGTAGAGGGGTGCTAAGAGACTTCAGGTTCAGGAGATTATTGTAGAGGGGTGCTAAGAGAGTTCAGGTTCAGGAGATTATTGTAGAGGGGTGCTAAGAGTTCAGGTTCAGGAGATTATTGTAGAGGGGTGCTAAGAGAGATCAGGTTCAGGAGATTATTGTAGAGGGGTGCTAAGAGTTCAGGTTCAGGAGATTATTGTAGAGGAGTGCTAAGAGTTCAGGTTCAGGAGATTATTGTAGAGGGGTGCTAAGAGAGTTCAGGTTCAGGAGATTATTGTAGAGGGGTGCTAAGAGAGTTCAGGTTCAGGAGGTTATTGTAGATGAGTGCTAAGAGTTCAGGTTCAGGAGATTATTGTAGAGGGGTGCTAAGAGAGATCAGGTTCAGGAGATTATTGTAGAGGGGTGCTAAGAGAGTTCAGGTTCAGGAGATTATTGTAGAGGGGTGCTAAGAGTTCAGGTTCAGGAGAGTATTGTAGAGGGGTGCTAAGAGAGTTCAGGTTCAGGAGATTATTGTAGAGGGGTGCTAAGAGAGTTCAGGTTCAGGAGATTATTGTAGAGGGGTGCTAAGAGTTCAGGTTCAGGAGATTATTGTAGAGGGGTGCTAAGAGAGTTCAGGTTCAGGAGATTATTGTAGAGGGGTGCTAAGAGACTTCAGGTTCAGGAGATTATTGTAGAGGGGTGCTAAGAGAGTTCAGGTTCAGGAGATTATTGTAGAGGGGTGCTAAGAGTTCAGGTTCAGGAGATTATTGTAGAGGGGTGCTAAGAGAGATCAGGTTCAGGAGATTATTGTAGAGGGGTGCTAAGAGTTCAGGTTCAGGAGATTATTGTAGAGGAGTGCTAAGAGTTCAGGTTCAGGAGATTATTGTAGAGGGGTGCTAAGAGAGTTCAGGTTCAGGAGATTATTGTAGAGGGGTGCTAAGAGAGTTCAGGTTCAGGAGGTTATTGTAGATGAGTGCTAAGAGTTCAGGTTCAGGAGATTATTGTAGAGGGGTGCTAAGAGAGATCAGGTTCAGGAGATTATTGTAGAGGGGTGCTAAGAGAGTTCAGGTTCAGGAGATTATTGTAGAGGGGTGCTAAGAGTTCAGGTTCAGGAGAGTATTGTAGAGGGGTGCTAAGAGAGTTCAGGTTCAGGAGATTATTGTAGAGGGGTGCTAAGAGAGTTCAGGTTCAGGAGATTATTGTAGAGGGGTGCTAAGAGTTCAGGTTCAGGAGATTATTGTAGAGGGGTGCTAAGAGAGTTCAGGTTCAGGAGGTTATTGTAGAGGGGTGCTAAGAGAGTTCAGGTTCAGGAGATTATTGTAGAGGGGTGCTAAGAGACTTCAGGTTCAGGAGATTATTGTAGAGGGGTGCTAAGAGAGTTCAGGTTCAGGAGGTTATTGTAGATGAGTGCTAAGAGTTCAGGTTCAGGAGATTATTGTAGAGGGGTGCTAAGAGAGATCAGGTTCAGGAGGTTATTGTAGATGAGTGCTAAGAGTTCAGGTTCAGGAGATTATTGTAGAGGAGTGCTAAGAGTTCAGGTTCAGGAGATTATTGTAGAGGGGTGCTAAGAGAGTTCAGGTTCAGGAGGTTATTGTAGATGAGTGCTAAGAGTTCAGGTTCAGGAGATTATTGAGGGGTGCTAAGAGAGTCAGGTTCAGGAGATTATTGTAGAGGGGTGCTAAGAGAGTTCAGGTTCAGGAGATTATTGTAGAGGGTGCTAAGAGTTCAGGTTCAGGAGATTATTGTAGAGGGGTGCTAAGAGAGTTCAGGTTCAGGAGATTATTGTAGAGGGGTGCTAAGAGAGTTCAGGTTCAGGAGATTATTGTAGAGGGTGCGAGAGTTCAGGTTCAGGAGATTATTGTAGAGGGGTGCTAAGAGAGTTCAGGTTCAGGAGATTATTGTAGAGGGGTGCTAAGAGAGTTCAGGTTCAGGAGATTATTGTAGAGGGGTGCTAAGAGTTCAGGTTCAGGAGATTATTGTAGAGGGGTGCTAAGAGTTCAGGTTCAGGAGATTATTGTAGAGGGGTGCTAAGAGTTCAGGTTCAGGAGATTATTGTAGAGCGGGTGCTAAGAGTTCAG